>NC_045970.1:4847655-4932655 GCF_010909765.2 Amblyraja radiata
ATCTACCTGTGATGGCATTTTCAGGGGACTATATACCTGTACTCCTGGATACAATATCACCCACTTTAGCATTGTCTGCAAACATACTAGTCATGTCTTGTACATTCTCATCCAAATTAATGATATAAACCACAAACAGCAATGGGTCCAGTACCAATCGGTGAGGCATACCATGTCAGTCTTCCAGTCTGTAAAAAACTCTACTCCCACCACTCTCTGCTTCCTTCCATGAAGCCAATTCCCAATACATTTTGCTAAATCTCCTTGGATTCCATGTGATCCAACCTAGCATGCGGAACTGAAAGTTCCTTGCCGAGTTCAATGTGGACAAAGTCTACAGCCTTGCCCCCATCAACCTTTTTGGTTACTTCTCCATAAAAACTCAAGATTCTTGAGAGGCAACCTCCCATGTAAACAAACACGCTGACTATCCCTAATCACCCCGTCAATCCAAATGCATATATATCTTATTTCTCACAATCCTCTCCATTAACTTACCGATCACAGATGCTAGGCTAACTGGTTTATAGTTCCCAGCATGTTCAGAAGGATTTTAACAAATCTGCAAATTTCACTTAAAACTCCCAATAAATGGACTAATGATCCCGTTCAATATTTCTGATACATCTTACCATAACATACATAACTATCTTTCTTACATGAGAAAATGTAAAGTGTTGGGCCATCTGGCCAAATCCTCGATCACTGCATCGGGAACTCAAGGAATATTGTGGTGCTTTGAAAATCACACTGGTCGGGTTTTCTATTAATACACAGTCCTGGGAAGAGCATGGAAACAATAGATCAGAGGACATCCGCATTTATAAAGAAAGCATTCTTCATTCAATGCTCAGGTAGTAATTTAGCTACTGACCTGAGATTCATTTTGTGCAATTTCAGATTCCGTGAAAGGTCGAATACGAAGATAAACACACATATGGTCCTTTGCAGCTGCAGAATTTTGATCAGGAACCTATTTAAATATTTAAAAAATATATATATATCCAAGTTAAATATAATTTACATGTACGCAGATTTCAGTGAACAAATGGTTGCAGTACCAGCAATTATGTTCCACCCCCAATTACCCTTGGAGCATGGGTTTTCTTGAACATGGGGTAAAATATTATCTAAACTACAATGCTGTTAGTTCCAAGACTCTGGCCCAATAAAGATGAAAAACTTCCAATGCAAACTGAAATGACTTTACAAAATACAAGTAATTCCTTTGCGATAAGGTACTGCTAGTAAGACCAACATTTATTAAACATCCCCAATTGCCTTTGAGCGCGGTTATGAGCCACCAGTCCTTCTAATGATGGTTTGTGAATGTAACAGGATTCTCACGAGATTCTGGTTAATGAGGATTTATGTATGCAGAAACCAGAATGACAAGGCATTTTTAAATCAAAATTTTTGAAATGCAACTCAAAGGTAATGAAAATACATAAATTTGATTTTTTGTTGAGGATAGATCAGCAGTTTGAAATATGCTTGGAAAAACTCAGTTCCATTTTGACTTGCGCAATCACAGATTTGTGGTCATTTTGTATTTACCACATGCGAGGCATTTGAAGATCGTTCCCTGGACAGTTCATCTATCAAATCCTTCCTAATGTCATCAAAATTCACTGATGTAGGAATCTCTTGTTCATCATTCACAATTCCATGAGAATCCATGAACGTGTACTTGGAGTCGAGTATTGGCTCCATTCTGTAAAGGAAAAAACTAGTCAGTATATTTCTAGCACGTAAACTTGTGGTTACAATCCTAATACATCCATTCCACGATTTAAAAAAAGATGCATTCTTGGAAAATATGCTGTAGAGCAAAATTTCACAAATACTGATCACAATACATAGAGCATCTTGGTACATGTATGCTTATGTGCAGAGTGACATGCTGATCATAATAATCTTCTTCCTGCATATGGCATGCACAGCCTAAAGCTGTAGGTCAACTTATTCTACTTGATCTATTGGTCCACCCTGTTTCGACTAATGCAATCAACCCGACGTGCACAAACGAATAGATCGTAAAAATGATAAATCGTCACAAAGAATAAAGTGAATTGGTGAATACTATGAATGCCAGATGCAACTACCTGAGAGGCGCCATTGTCCAAGAATGTAAATGTCAAGAAGAGGCATCAAAATTCAAGATTTCTTTCAATTTATATATCTCATCTGTGATAAGTCATGTCATTAAATTAAAAATTACCATTAACATGCAATTGTCAGTTTACATATTAATTAGTCTTTTTTTAATTTTTTCTCTATCATGCAAAATGATATCAAGTACTTCCACAATTACTTTTTAATCAAACAAATAGTTCTTCTCTCCAGGCATGTAGGAATACCAAAATGCTAATAGTGAATTTCACTAACTCTGTTGCTAGTCCCCAGGAGGGATCTGTATTCAATGCAGCCGCCAGGGTGCACCTTGAATCCCACACCTCACCTCCGAAAATAAGGCCTCAAAGGTAGCCATTCTACACTAAGCACACGAAACCGCAACAGAGCTGCCGACTAAGGGAATTCACAATCGCAGGGTAATCCCTGACCTGGCGGAAGATCGCAGGAACTGCGAGTACAGTACGTGGAAACACCTGGGTGGCCTCCAATGTGTCCAGTAACGTGGCCGACGGGCAGGATTACGTCAGACTGAAGCGCAGGGGACTACGACCCCCTCTCCCTCCCTTCCTAGCAGCCAATGTTCAATCGCTGGAAAATAAAGTGGAGGACAATGCTGCTTTACCAAAGGGAGATGAAGGAATGCTGTGCGTTGTTTCAGAGACATGGCTCGCCCCCAGTCTTACTGCAAATATATGGAATCTGCAGTATTGTTTATAGTTTTGATGTACTTATCTCAGATAGTGCAACAATTCACTGGATTGTTCCATAGTTTAGATTAGATTAGATTTGTTTATTGTCATTCAGATCTTTCGGTCTGAACGAAATTTTGTTTCCCTGCAGTCATACATATAATTTAAAAAATGACAAAAACACACAATCAACACAAATTTAACATCCACCAGTGAGTTCACCAAACACCTCCTCACTGTGGTGGAAGGCAAAATCTTAAAGTCTCTGTCTCTTCCCTCTTTGTTCTCCCTCTGCGCCGAGGCGACGGTTCAAACGCCGCGGGTGGTCGCTGCCTCCGCCACAGCTCCGAGGCCGAGTCGGGTCTCCGCTGCCGCTGCCTCCGCCACAGCTTCGGGGCCGAGTCAGGTCTCCGCCGCCTCCGCCACAGCTTCGGGGCCGAGTCGGGTCTCCGCTACCGCTGCTGCTGCTGCTGCCGCCGCCGCCACAGCTCCAGGACCGAGTCGGGTCTCCGCTGCTGCTGCCGCCGCTACAGCTTCGGGGCCGAGTCGGGTCTCCGTTGCCGCTGCTGCTGCCACCACCGCCACAGCTTCGGGGCCGAGTCGGGTCTCCGCTGCCGCTGCTGCTGCCGCCGCAGCTTCGATGCCGAGTCGGGTCTCCGCCGCTGCTGCCGCTGCTACAGCTCCGATGCCGCCAGCTCCGCCATTAGGCCTCGGCGCAGACGGAGAATACGACCGAAGAAAAAATCGCATCCCCCGAAGGAAGAGACCAAAGCATGTTTCTCCCACCCCACCCACACACAACTTAATAAAACAAAATTAACTAAAACATGACAAGGAACAAAACGAAAGAAAAAAAACAGACGGACTGCAGGTGGGCCGCAGCTGTTGCCAGCGCCGCCATCTGGTGCTTTCCTCACACATGAGCAGACAGACATCATGTAGACAAGGACAGTATTCTCTAAATTTAATAGAATTAGAAGATTCCATTTCAGCTTCCAAAACTCATACAGGGTTTAGGCCAAGAGGCATGTTCTCAGGTTAATTGGCCAATATAAAGCAACCCATTGTAGGAAGGAACTGCAAGTGCTGGTTTACACCGAAGATAGACACAAAATGCTGGCGTAACTGGCAGCACCTCTGAAGAGAAGTGTCTCGACCCGAAACGTCAACCATTCCTTCTCCCCAGAGATGTGGCCTGTCCCACTGAGTTACTCCAGCATTTTGTGTCTAAGGTGTTGGAGTAACTCATCAGTCGGAACCATCTCTGGATGACATGGAGAGGTGATATTTTGGTTCAGGACCCTTCTTCAGATGTATTATACAGATCAGTGGCAAAGTTGGTGGGAACACGGAGAAAATAAAGCAGGATTTATGTAGGAAAATGTTCTCATCTCAAAGGCATTGTTATTTCTATAACCGCTGTTGAAATTACTGATATATTGACAGTCAATATGTCCAGATGCAATCAACAAGGCAGATTTTTTTGGCAATTTTAATTTATTTTCAATTAGTCAGTATAGGGAGGTTTCACGGCAGTCGGGTCACTGTTGCTACGCTACGCCAAGTGGAGTACACGCGATGAACTGCAGGTAAGCACTGACCATTGTTTCCAGCGTAGCGGGCCCGTTAAAACCTGCCGAAATTGTCCATTTTTGCGCTGTAAATAATTATGGAAATCGGGATAAGCGTGAGAGACATTTTGCCTACTTCAGAATTCCAAAAGTGAGGAGAAATTATGGTAGATAGAAGCGAGAGCTGAAGAGACAACAACAGCCAGAGTGCTTGGCAAACATTGGCCGTTTGCTCACTGCATTTCATCAACTAAGGCATTATTTGTGTTTTTTCTTGATTCCTTTGGCATCTAAAAAGTTTCAGAAGTGATAAATCTGTCTGTAACATTTTAAAATCGCCCATGGTTCTCAAGTGAGATTTTACATACAAAAAGAAAACGCCTCTGAAGCAAAATTTACAGCCAGATTTATCACTTCTGAGACTTTTTGGATACCAAAGGAATCAAGAAAACCCACAAATTATGCCTTACTGCTGATGAAATGCAGTGAGCAAACATGGTAATTCCCAATATTTTCAATTCCGATGTCTGCACGGCCAATGTTTGCCAAGCACTTTAGCTGCTGTTGTCCCTTCAGCTCTCGCTTCTCTTTACCTTCATTTCGCTTCACTTTTGGAATTCTGAAGTTGGGTACATGTCTCTCACGCTTACCCCGACTTCCACAATTTTTTACAGCGCAAAAATTCAACTTTTTGGCGGTTTTTAACAGGTAGGAAAGTACGCGTTTCTTGCATTAATAACATATACCGGAAGTTACGGATGTCCTCCAGATAGATTGAGCAGCTCCGTGCGTCAAGTCCTATGACCCAGTGACCTACAGGTTGCTACTGCAGTGGTGCCATGTCGCTCTAGAGGTGACGTAAGGAAACAGTGGACACAAAATGCTGGAGTAACTTTTCAGTTCGAGATCTTTCTTCAGACTGAGTCAGGGGCAAGAGGAACTAGAGATATGGAAGGGTAAGGTGTGAAAACGACAGATCAAAGCAGACGTTTATCAAGAAAATGTGGATTGGTTCACTGTTAGCCGAGGGCATGGTGTCAACGAGGCAAACAACCATAATATTAATTGGTGAAACAAGTCGGAGAACTAGGGTGGGATATAAAGGTTGAACAGGAACTATGAAACCTCCGTTCAAGAGGAAAATTGAGTAATCTGTGCAAGTATGAAAACAGCGAGTTGCACTTGTGGACCTCACCTGGGTGACAATGTCCGGGGAAGTGGCCACTAATGTGTAATACAGGAGTCCTACACTGCAAGGGCCAGGAAGCGAGCGGGCAAGATCATCTCTGACCCCTCTCACCCTGGCCACAAACTCTTTGAATCACTTCCCTCTGGAAGGCGACTCCGGATTGTCAAAGCTGCCACAGCCAGACATAAAAAGTTTTTATCCACGAGTAATTGCTCTACTCAACAGCCAAAAATCTGTAGCCTCCCTTTGATCTGGTATTTTGTTGGTTCACATGCTTGATCTATGGTGTTTTATCATTAATGTTTTATTATTATTAATGTTTAGTGTTTTCAGAGTCATTCATAACTGTCACTGTATGTCATGTTGTTACTTGTGGGCGGAGCACCAAGGCAAATTCCTTGTATGTGAACACTTGGCCAATAAACTTACTTACTCATTGCGAGCTACACACTGAGATGGCAAGGAGATGGGACGCTGTCGACTACACTATCCCGCTGCCTCCGAGTGCTGAGTTTCTCCAGTAATTCAGGTGTGTTTAACAACCGGTGCTCCGCTCGGAAGCTAGCAGGTAGATATATAACGAGGATGAATGGGTGGGAAGTGGAGGTTGGGTTAAGCGGCTTACCTGTACGTTGAGGAGCAGCGTTGGCAGTGGGTGAATCAATGTAGAGTCTGCGGCGGCGCCGCGGTCCACAGGCGGCAGCAGCAACGGACACTACGGGACGGCGCGACCCAACTAACGCCCTCCGTGCGCGTTCACGCCGCCTGCCGTGCGCGTGCACGTGCCCTGCCGCACTAACGACCAAAGATACTTTGCTGACGACTCCTTCGCGCACTGGCTCTAACGCGCGTGCGTGCGTGTGCGTGCGCGCCCCCGCTGCATCAACGCCGCCGCCCCCTCCTCCCTCGCGCGCCCGCACCAACGGCTCCTCCTCCGCGCGGGCAGATTTAAAACCTCCGCCAATCACCATCCAGCAACCTCGCGGGGACTCACGGGAGTCGGCCACGCACTGCGACTGCGCTGGCGCCGCGGGCCCGCCCCCCTCGCACATCAATCACTGTCGGCCGGCACCGTGTCATCAAGTCGGCGTTGCTGCTGCTGCTTGTGCTGCTGCTTTGTTTTTGTGAGTCCGGGCTAAGGATATGGCATTGGCAAAGGACATAGTCTGCTGCAAGTGAGGTTGTTGTTGTATCTGGGACTCCAGGCCCTCCACAGCGGTCCAGCAGCGCGATAAACCTCCAACACGCCAACTAAATCAACTGACTGACTGAGTGAACTGCCCGCCGGCCGCCACATGCTGTCACCATGGTGTGCTTCGCAGATTTAAACATCATTAACATCAACGACAAAAAACGATTGCAAACTATAATAGAAACCGCGGCACATCGTAAGTATTGACCAAATCACATGCTCGGATATCCTGGGTCTCCCTCGATTGTATTGGTTTTTTTTGGGTATGTAAAGTGAGTAAATGTTTCCCATATCTTGCAGTAGATGCCGGTTTGAACACGTTGATTTACAATTAACACACTTAGATTTACGAGAACATAGAACAGCACAGGAACGTGCCATTCGGCCCATAATGTACATGCTGAACATAATATCTAGTTAAACTAATCTTCCATACCTGTATGTGATCCATGTCCTTGCACATCCATCCAAGTACCTATCTAAATACCTCTTCGTATCTGATCCATGCACCGACCAATATATGTTATACAAAACTTGCTCTTCACATCTCCTTTAAACTTTGCCCCACTCACCTTTATATGCTTCTATCAGATCTTCCTTCAACCCCTGGAGCTACAGTGAAAACAGTCCAAAACTGCCCAACCTCTCCTTTATAGCTATTACTCGCTAATCTAGTTGGCCTTCTGGTAACCCTTTTCTCATGTTCAATGGTACTCTGTTGTCATTTGTAGGAACTGTGCAGAAGGTCTTGGGCAGGTTGGGAGATTGGGCAAAAAAGTGGCAGATGGAATATAGTGTAGCAAAGTTTGTAGTCATCCATTTTGGTAATGGGAATAATAATGTCGACTTTTCTAAATGGGGAGAATATTCAGAAATCGAAGGTGCAAAGGAACTTGAGAGTACTGGTGCAGGATTCCCAAAAAGTTAACTTGCAAGTCAAATCGGTAGTGTGTAAGGCTAATACAATGCATTTGTTTCAAGAGGACTATAATACAAAAACAGGGATGTAACGCTGAGGCTTTATAAGGCACTGGTCAGACCGCATTTGGGGTATTGTGAGCAGTTTTGGGTCCCATATCTGAGGAAGGATGTGCTGGCGTTGGAGAGGGTCCAGAGGAGGTTTACAAAAAACTATCCCAGGAATTATTGGGTTAACATATGATGAGCATTTGACAGCACTGGGTTGAGAAGAATGAGGGTGCCCGCATTGAAGCTTACTGAATAATGAAAGGCTTGGTTAGAGTGGATGTTTCCACTAGTGGGAGAGCCTAGGATCAGAGGCCATAGCCTCAGAATAAAAGGACATTCCTTTAGAAAGGAGATGAAGAGGAATTTATTTACTCAGAGGGTGGTGGATTTGTGGAATTAATTGCCACAGAAGTCTGTAGTGGCCAAGTCAATGGGTATTTTAAAGGTGGAGATTGATAGTTTCTTGATTAGTATGGGTGTCAAGGGTTATGGGGAGAAGGCAGGAGAATAGGGTAGAAAGGGAAAAGTAGATCAGCCATGATTGAAGGGTGTGTAGACTTGATAGGCCAAATGGCCCAATTCTGCTCCTAGAACTTAAGGATCTTGCAATCTCCTGTGGCTCCACATAGATTTGCTCCATTTGATTCCCGAGGGGCCCTATTTTCTCTCTGGTTACTCTTTTTCTGTTAATTATTTATAAAATACTTTGGGATTATCCTTAATATTATCTGCCAGAGCCTGTCCCTTTTTGCCCTCCTGATTTTCTTTGTTTAGCTTGCTCCTCAGCTCCCATAACTCCACCAGGGATACACCTTATCCCAGCTGCTTATACCTGCCTCATGCTGCCTCCTTGGCCAGATTCTCAATTTCACTTATAATCCCAACTTCCTTACACCCACCTGACTTCCCCTTCACTCGAACAGGAACATGCAGGTCTTGGATTCTTGTCAGCAAATCACAGTTTGGTTTGAGAACTAAAGACCACAAAAAATTGCAGAGAATTGTGGATGCAGCCCAGATCATCACACAAACCAACCTCCCTTCCATTGACACCTCATGCTGCCTGGTCAAGACCAGCCGCATAATCAAGGATGAGTAGCACCCTGTCCACTCCCTCTTCTCTCCCTTTGGGCAAAAGGCATTGCAGTGTGAAAACTTGTGCTTCCAGATTCTGGGACATTTTCAACCCAGCTGTTATCAGACAACTGAACCATCCTACCATGACTAGAGAGCAGTCCTGATAACTACTGTCCACCTCATTTGGAGACCCTTGGTCTATCTTTGATTGGACTTTACTAGCTTTACCTTGCACCAAACGTTATTCCCTGTACACTGGATGGCTCGATTGTAATCATGTATTATCTTCTGCTGACTGGTTAGCACGCAACAAAAGCTTTTCACTGTACGTTGGTACTAAACTACTACTACCCACATTTAAACAATCTCACTTGCCAAATGTCCCTTTTTCTTCAAACAACCAGCATCAATCAACTTGATCGAGTTCCTGAATTATACTTTGACCCAATTTAGAATTGTAACTTGTGGGCCTGCCCAGTCTCTATCCATAACTATCTTAAACCTAATAGAAAAGTGGTCCCTGGTCCCAAAAGGCTCATGCACGAATACTTCATCCACTTGCCCCTCCCAATTTCCTGCCTCTCCCGCGTGTGGGCCTCTACCTATTTATTGCCTGAGGAAATTTTCCCTAACACGTTTGACAAATTTTAAATTGTTTGCACTATGACATTTCCAGTCAATATTGGGAAAGTTAAAATCCCCTGCATCAACCTTATTCATCCTGCAGCTGCCTGCAATCTCCTGGCATATTCACTTATCTAATTATGTCGAGCATTTGGGGGTCTGGGGTACATTCCCAGCAAGGTGATCATCCAAGGTAGACAAAAGTGCTGGAGAAACTAAGCGGGTGCAGCAGCATCTATGGAGCGAAGGATATAGGCAACGGTTCGGGCTATTTTCTATTTCCTTCGCTCCATAGATGCTGCTGCACCCGCTGAGTTTCTCAAGCACTTTTGTCCAACTTCGATTTTCCAGCATCTGCAGTTCCTTCTTAAACAAGGTGATCATTTCTTGTTTCTCGGGTTCCACCCATATAGCCCCACTGAATGAATCATCAGTAATGTCATAGGTACACAAAATTGCTGGGGAAACTCAGCGGGTGCAGCAGCATCTATGGAGCGGGGAAATAGGCGACGTTTCGGGCCGAAACCCTTCTTCAGACTGATAGGGGGTGGGGAAAGAAAGAAGGACAAAGGGAGGAGGAGGAGGAGCCCGAGGGCGGGCGGATGGGAGGGTGGGAGGAGACAGCTAGAGGGTGAAGGAAGGGGAGGAGACAGCACGGGCTAGCCAAATTGGGAGAATTCAATGTTGATGCCATAGGGACGCAAGGACCCCAGACGGAATATGAGGTGCTGTTCCTCCAATTTCCGCTGTTGCTCACTCTGGCAATGGAGGAGACCCAGGACAGAGAGGTCGGATTGGGAATGGGACGGGGAGTTGAAGTGCTGAGCCACCGGGAGGTCAGGTAGGTTATTGCGGACTGAGCGGAGGTGTTCGGCGAAACGGTCGCCCAACCTACGCTTGGTCTCACCGATGTAAATCAGCTGACATCTAGAGCAGCGGATGCAGTAGATGAGGTTGGAGGAGATACAGGTGAACCTTTGTCGCACCTGGAACGACTGCTTGGGACCTTGAATGGAGTCGAGGGGGGAGGTGAAGGGACAGGTGTTGCATTTCTTGCGGTTGCAACGGAAAGTGCCCGGGGAGGGGGTGGTGCGGGAGGGAAGGGAAGAATTGACGAGGGAGTTGCGGAGGGAGCGGTCTTTGCGGAAGGCCGACATGGGGGGAGATGGGAAGATGTGGCGAGTGGTGGGGTCACGTTGGAGGTGGCGGAAATGGCGGAGGATTATGTGTTGTATTTGCCGGCTGGTGGGGTGAAAGGTGAGGACCAGAGGGACTCTGCCCTTGTTGCGTGTGCGGGGATGGGGAGAGAGAGCAGTGTTACGGGATATGGATGAGACCCTGGTGTGAGCCTCATCTATGGTGGCGGAGGGGAATCCCCGTTCCCTGAAGAACGAGGACATTTCCGATGCCCTGGTATGAAATGTCTCATCCTGGGAACAGATGCGGCGTAGGCGGAGGAATTGGGAGTAGGGGATGGAGTCTTTACAGGGGGCAGGGTGGGAAGACGTGTAGTCCAGATAGCCATGTGAGTCAGTGGGTTTATAATGTATGTCGGTCAGGAGTCTGTCCCCTGCGATGGAGATGGTGAGGTCAAGGAATGGTAGGGAAGTGTCTGAAATCGTCCAGGTGTATTGGAGTGCCGGATGGAAGTTGGTGGTGAAGTGGATGAAGTCAGTCAGTTGTGTGTGGGTGCAGGAGGTGGCACCAAAGCAGTCGTCAATGTAGCGGAGGTAGAGGTCGGGGATGGGGCCCTGGTACGCATCGAACAAGGATTGTTCAACGTACCCGACAAAGAGGCAGGCGTAGCTGGGGCCCATGCGTGTGCCCATAGCTACGCCTTGTGTTTGGAGGAAATGGGAGGAGTCAAATGTAAAGTTATTGAGGGTGAGGACCAACTCCACTAAGCGGAGGAGAGTGTCAGTGGCTGGGTATAGGTTGCTCCTCTGGTCGAGGAAGAACCGGAGGGCTCTGAGGCCATCCTGGTGGGGGATGGAGGTGTAGAGTGACCGGACATCCATGGTGAAGATGAGGGGGTGAGGGCCCAGAGAGTGGAATGCGTGGAGGCGGCGGAGAGTGTCTGAGGTGTCTAGAACATAGGTTGGGAGGGATTTGACCAAGGGGGATAGGATGGAGTCAAGGTATGTGGAGATGAGTTCGGTGGGGCACGAACACGCAGAGACAATGGGTCTGCCGGGAGAGCCGGGTTTGTGGATTTTGGGGAGAAGGTAAAAACGGGCCGTGCGGGGCTGGGGAACGATGAGTTTGGAGGCTTGGTCAGGTAGGGCGTGGGAATTGATGAAGTCGGTGATGGTGCTAGAAATGGTGGCCTGGTGCTCGTCAGTGGGGTCATGGTCCAAGGGTAAGTAGGAGGAGGTGTCCGAGAGTTGGCGCGTGGCCTCAGCTTTGTAGAGATCGACGCCCCAGACTACCACGGCACCTCCCTTGTCGGCTGGTTTGATGACCCAGTCTGGGTTTTTGCGGAGTGATTCGATGGCAGTGCGTTCAGAGGGGGGAAAGATTGGAGTGAGACAGGGGAGTGGAGAAGTTGAGGCAGTTGACGTCGCGGCGGCAGTTCTGAATGAAGAGTTCCAGAGCCGGGACTTTCTGAGGGGGGTTCCACGAGGAGGGGGTGCGTTGGAGACGGGAAAAGGGGTCATCATTAGGGGGCGAGGACTCCTTCCCATGGAAGTGCGCTGTGAGGCGGAGACGACGGTAGAAGCTCTCCAAGTCATGGTGGGCGCGGAACTCATTGAGATGGGGACGGAGGGGGACAAAGGTGAGACCTCTGCTGAGGACAGACCGTTGGGTGGGGGAGAGGGGGAGGTCGGGGGGGATGGTGAACACCCGGCATGGGTGGGAGTTGGGGCCAGAGGAAGGCAGGTGGGTAGACTGGGGACGGGGCGATGTGTGGGGGGAGGGGGTTGTGGGTGTTGGAGGGGTGGTGGGTGGTCAGGGGGTGGGGGGGAGAGAGGGCTGTAAGGTGGGTGGGGAAGAGCGGGTGTGACATGGTTGGGGGATGACATCAGTAATGTCATGTCTGACCACTGACATCCTCCTTAATCAATAAAGCAACACCCTCTCCTGAAGCACCTGTACCCTGGAACATTAAACAACCAGTACAGTCCCTCTATTAACTAGGTTTCTGCAATGGCTACAATGTCAGACCCCACACATGTGCATCCACCCATGAATTAATTTGCTATACCCACCCTTGCATTAAATAAGTGCAATTCAAACCAACCATCCTTCCTTGCTCCCTGCCTTTGTCCAGTCCTGCCTGCCACGATATTGGTTTCCCTCCAGTTAAGGTGTAACCCATCCTACCTGTACAGGTCAGCGCTGCCCCAGAAGAGATCCCAATGGTCCATAAATGTGAATCCCTGCCCCCTTCACTCCTCAACCACACATTCATCTCCCTTGTCTTTCTGCTCCTACCCTCACTAACACCTGGCACTGCAAGTAATGCAGAGACCACTACCCTTGTGGTTATGCTTTTTAGTCTTGTACCCAACTCCCTATACTCATTGCAGTACCTCATTCCTTTCCATACCCAAGTCATTTGTGCCAATATGCACAAAGACTTCTGGCTGCTCACCCTACCCCTTGAGGATGTCATGCATACCACACGGACACATCCTGGACCCTAGCACCAGGGAGGCAGCCTGCTATCCTGGAGTCTTGACTGCTGCTGCAGAATCTCCTGTCTGCACCCTTAACTGAAGAGTCGCCTACCACTATGGCTTTGCCTGACATTACCCATCCCTGCTGAGCCTTAGAGACAGGCTCAATGTCACAGCCCTGCCTGGTACTGCTGCTCAATTTTGATGTCATTCCCCCAGCACCCAAAAAAGACCACAAAGGGTGTACGTGTTTTGAAGGGTGATGGCCACAGGGGTTACCTACACTCTTCTATTATTTCCCTTCCTCCTGGTCACCCACCTTCTCTCTTCCAGTCGTCCAGCTGTTGTTCCAGTTCCCTAACATGGTCTTTAAGGAGCTGCACCTGGACACAGTTCCCATATGTGTAGCCATCAGGAACACCAGCAGTTTCCCTGACTTCCTGCATCCTGCATGAGGAGCATTGCACCAACTTACTGCCATCACCACTGCAACAAAGCCAAGAAGAGGAAGAAACAAAAAATAACTAGACTCACACATGAGCAGACTGAACCTTATCCGTCCATCTGTCACTGATAGCCTCTTTACCTCGGCCACCTCACCATCGACTTAATTTGACCACAACACAGCATTTAAGACTCGCACTTCCCCTCTGTCTCCCAACATGGCCGCTCCCAATAGGCTGCTCCACTGCACCTTGCCTTGTTTTTATTAGCTACACAATTAGGATGCTCCAACCATTGCCCAGATCTGTCCACAGACGCTCTTTCAAATTCCTGTGCCTTTACTGTTCCAAATAGGGTGATTTCACGAAAGGTCACTGGAGCGTAGATCCGCACCCACGTGACCGAAAATTTTAACTGGGGGACGAGCGTCACTTCCGGTACATGTTAGTGAATGGGAAAACACGCACTTTCACGCCCGTTAAAAACATCGAAAACGGCCAGGTTTTGAGCTGCAATTTACTGAGCCAGTCGGGGTGACCGTGAGGCACAGCTACCTAAATTTACAGTAAAAAAAAAAGATGGAAACTAAGGTAAATTCAAGAGGGAGCTGAAGGGGCAAAATAAGCGGAAGTTGATAGCGGACATTTTTCGTGGAGATTTAAAGATCCAAAATATCGGGAATTATCGCGTTTGCTCGCTGCATTTCATCAAAAATAAGGCATTATTGGCTTTGTTATCTTTATTCATTTGTTAGATGAAAAGTATTAAAAGTTAGAAATCCTTCAGTAAAATTGCAAAATCGCCCATGGTTCTCGGGTTGGTTTTAACATGCAAAATGAACACGCTTCTGAAGCTACATTCACCATTTAAATATCCGTGAATCATAAATGCGTCTTGAAATAAATTTTACTCAGATGCAAGCTAAGGAATGGTATAATTGTCAGCTGTTCATTTGACAAAATCAGGACATTTTTTGGCTAATAATAAACTGTCCTGATTTTGTCAAATGAACAGCTGACAATTATACCATTCCTTAGCTTGCATCTGAGTAAAATTTATTTCAAGACGCATTTATGATTCACGGATATTTAAATGGTGAATGTAGCTTCAGAAGCGTTTTCATTTTGCATGTTAAAACCCACCCGAGAACCATGGGCGATTTTGCAATTTTACTGACGGATTTCTAACTTTTAATACTTTTCATCTAACAAATGAATAAAGATAACAAAGCCAATAATGCCTTACTTTTGATGAAATGCAGCGAGCAAACGCGATAATTCCCGATATTTTGGATCTTTAAATCTCCACGAAAAATGTCCGCTATCAACTTCCGCTTATTTTGCCCCTTCAGCTCCCTCTTGTATTTACCTTAGTTTCTATCTTTTTTTTGGACTGTTAATTTAGGTAGCTGTGCCTCACGGTCACCCCGACTGGTACAGTAAATTGCAGCTCAAAACCTGGCCGTTTTCGATGTTTTTAACGGGTGTGAAAGTGCGTGTTTTCCCATTCACTAACATGTAACGGAAGTGACGCTTGTCCCCCAGTTAAAATTTTCGGTCACGTGGGTGCGGATCTACGCTCCAGTGACCTTTCGTGAAATCACCCTATATACACTGGCACCATCCCCTTTTCTCTGTTACATCATAACTACATCAGGGCTGTCTCCTGCACTCATGTACTACTGGTTAATTTCATTAAATTTACCACTAACTGCCCTCAAATTTACTTGGACTACCCCAGTACAGGGTCCAGTATGAACCCTCTTTGAGTTTGACTATCCACATACTGTTTCAGAAAACCCTTTTGAACACATCTAACAAATTCTGTACAATCTAAGGCTTTCATTATTAATTTTCTTCATGTCGCTCCTTTTACATCACAGTCGGTGGCAAAATAGTATAATTCCTCTCTTCTACCCTACTCGTGTAAAACTATTCCTCCTTGAAGTCTCCTTCAAGTTATACTTTACAACTGTGACCATATTTACTAATCGTAGTTTCTGTGAAATGCTCCAAAACATTTATTATTAACTATGTGAAGTCTCATTCACGGCTGTTTTTCTGCATAATCTGCCTAATTATGCTGAATAATTTCTGGTAATGGTGTAGACATTGCCAATGGGCATGTTTAAGTGCACAATCAACTTGTATGAACGGAGTCAATTAACATTTGGCACATAATAGATTGTTTTGAAACTTTCAAAGTAATATCAGTTTGTATTTGTCGAGATATTTTAGCTTCTTTCCCAAGACGCTGCACATGAGTATTCCCATCCACAATTTGCATCAAACCACAGCTCAAGTCGAGTCAAGTTTATTGTCATATACACAAGTACGGTGAGGTGCAGTTGCAATTAATATCTTAATGGAACAGCATCACGGGCACAGATTCAGACAGCACATAAAATACATGAATTATACATAAATTATACAAGACAGTGAAAAGCACAAGGATTGCAAAACACAATTAGAAAACATCGTAGTGCAAGTGGTGGAGTGAAGTGTTCCACTGCCAAGGTACGGGTGAGGTGATGCTAGAGAGATGACTAAATGTCATTGTGTTGGAAGGAACTGCAGATGCTGGTTTAAACTGAAGATAGACACTAAATGCTGGAGTAACTCAGCGGGACAGGCAGCATCTCTGAAGAGAAGGAATGGGTAACATTTTGGGTTGAGACCCTTCTTCAGGCATGTCATTAGTTAGTTTGTCTTTTTACTGTACCTGAATTAAATCAGAAGAATTTTTCTATTACAAATCTCAAATTGTGGAGTACAGAGACAAATAAATAAATGATGGGTCTTTGTCCCAAACATTTTGGAGGGCATTGTATTTGTTTGTTTACTTCCTTAGCGGTCGCAAGATGTGGAATATAAAGTAGTACACAACATAATTTTTATCAGTTGATATAAGTAATCACATTGGATTTTCTAGACAAAACAGATTGCATTTATACACAATGTTTCAAGTTATCATTTTTTTTCTGTTCTAGTTGGTTATTCGACAGTTGCAATTAATCATGTGCTTGATTTTCAACAGAAAGAACAGGTAAGATCTCTATCAATTACGTGTTGTGTGCCTTTGTACCCTAATAACCTTTTTAACCATTTACCTATCAAAATAATTAATTTCTGGCGTGTCTTGCTAGTTTTCACAATTGAAAGTCTAAATCGATAACTCCTCATATTAAATCCACATGCAGGTGGAACTAGTGATTAGGCGGCGATTGATATGTTGGCCTTTATTTTATTTTTTATTAAAGGGATTTAAATACAATAGAACTTTATTTATTTCAGGAGGTAAACTGATCTACCAACAGTCATAAAAACAACAAAATACATGAAACATGAAATTAAAGTGACGAGTGGAAAGGCTTTGGGGATGTGCAAAGATTGGGGGCGGGGGTGTAGTTATTCTCAGTCTACCCCATGACATAAGGTGGGGGAGGGGCGGGGGGGGGGGGTTGTAAAGTTTGATAACCACAGGGAAGGTTCTCTTGTGGCATTCTGTCCTGCATCTTGGTGGAACCAATCTTGCTATTGAGGGAGTGCAACATAGGTTCAGAAGGTTAATTCCCGGGGTGGCTGGACTGTCATATGCTGAGATAATGGAGCAGCTGGGCTAGGACACTGGAATTTAGAAGGATGAGAGTGGATATTATTGAAACCTATAAGATTATTAAGGGTTTGGACACGCTAGAGCAGGGGCCGGAAGCCAACGGCCCCCGGGCCGAATGCAGCCCATAACACAAAATCATATGGCCCGCAGGCGGATTTTTTTCCCCGTAATCATCCGGCCCGCCCCGAGCGCGGCCGAGCTCTGGCTGTACCGCATCTTGCGCAAAGCCGCCAGCACATCGGCGCGCCTTCTGTGAACACGTTTAAGAAAGAATTGCATATGCTGGAAAAATCAAAGGTAGACAAATGCGGGAGAAACGCAGCGGGTGAGACATGCAAGGATTGCACGAGGCTGCCTCACCCGCTGAGTTTCCCCAGCATTTTTGTCTACCTTCTGTGAACACGTGATTTGATGCCTGTCCCGGCCCCTATGCAGAACCAGGTTGCTGACCCCTGCCCTAGTCGTAACAGAGACAGTCCTAGTCCTTACCTTTCACCCCATCAGCCATTGCATACCACATTTAATCCTCCGAAATTTTCGCCACCTCCACACGATCCCAACACTAGTCACATCTTCACCCCTTTCCGTATTCCCGCACAGATCTTTCTGTCCTAGGTCTCCTCCATTGTCAGAATGAGGCTAAATGCAAATTGGAGGAACAGCATCTCATATTTCACTTGGGCAGCTTACAGCCCAGTGGTATGAATATTGATTTCTCAAACTTCAAGTAACCCCGGCATTCCCTCCCACTCTATCCCTCCCCCACCCAAGTCTCACAAGCTTCTCGTTTTCACCCTACAAACAGCTAACAATGGCCTGTTTTTTTGCATATCTTCCATTCATTGTTCTTTATGTCTACATCATCGTCCATATCTCTCCTTTCCCTTATCTCTAACGAGTCTGAAAAAGGGTCTCGACACGCGACATCACCCATTCCTTCTCTCCAGAGATGTCGCCTGTCCCGCTGAGTTACTCCACCTTTTTGTGTCTACGGTTTAAACCAGCATCTGCAGTTCCTTCCTAAACAATTGCTACTCAACACCCAATAGCACGGGAGAATCTCAGGACTGTGTGCTCAGTCCCTTGCTCTATACCCATGAGTGTCTAGCCAGACACGCTTCCAATGCTGTCAATTCATTACTGATACCACTGTTGCATAAATAACGGGTAATGAAGAGTCAGAGGATAGGAGGGAGATTGAAAGTTGGTACCAGAACAACAATCTTGCTCTCACCATCAGCAAAACAAGGGACTGATTGTTGACTTTAGAACGGGAAGAGCCAAAGATGCATGACCCTGTCTTCATAGACAGGTTGGTGGTGCAGAGAGTCAACAATTTCAAGTTCCTGATCATGCATATCTTTGAAGATCAGTCCTGGGCCCAGCACATTCATGCAATCATAAAGAAAGTCCATCAACGTCTCTATTTCCTTAGGAGATTGAGGGAAACACTGTCTTGAACTTCTTCAGGTGTATGGTAGAGAGCATTGCATTGCACTGGTTGCATCTCAGCCTTTTTCTGCACCTCAAACTCCCAGGAATGAAGATTATAAAGCTTGGCATTGACTGCCCCACCATCATAAGAGGTGCTGCCCCCAAAAGAGCTAACATCAATGATCCACACCAACCTGGCCATGCTTTCATTTCACCTACCATTGGGAAGAAGGTATTGGAGTCTGAAAACTGTCCATGACCTTCCTTCATTAAGACATTTATTAAAGCAAGAGACCAGAACTTGCCTCTTCCTTAATGAATTTCATGATGAACATTACATTGCAGCTGCATTTCATAATTACATTGATTCATGTTGTTTTGTTGTGTTATTTCTTGGGATTATATTTGGCTACATATCTTAATATAATTGGTGATGTATTACAAACATTCACATTTTAATTTTGAGTGCCACCACATTCATTTATATGTAACAAAATGTGCTGAAGTAACTCAACATATCTGGCAGCATCGCTGGACAACATGGATAGGTGACATTTCAGGTCAGGGCCCATCTTCAGACTGATTGTAATTCGGGGAAGGAAGCTGGAAAAGAACTGGGAGCGGGACAAATCCTGGCAAGTGATAGATGGAAGACAAAAATTGCTGGAGAAACTCAGCGGGTGAAGCAGCATCCCAAAACATTGCCAATTCCTTTTCTCCATAGATGCTGCCTCACCCGCTGAGTTTCTCCAACATTTTTTGGCTACCATTGATTTTTCCAGCATCTGCAGTTCTTAAACAAGTGATAGATGGATACAGGTAAGGGGGGGGGAGAGGGTTGATTAGGAGTTCGGTGGAAAAGGAGCCAAAAGTGTGTCAGATGGGGTGATGGAGAAGTGAACCGTGAAGCCAGAAGGAGGGATAAACATAGAAGTGGGCAGAGAGGGACTGAGCAGAGTGCGGGACACAGAGGAGGCACTGGTAAGGGGTCCATCCACAAAAGCAGGGGGAGAGCCACGTTAATTTAAATAATTTTTCTTCCATTTGTATTAATTGCACAAAAAAATGTTTTCTAGGGAATTGCCAATCCAATATCTGTTGCAGAGCTTTTTCCATCTCCACCTATTGTACAGGTATGTACAGAAATAAGTTTCAAGGGATTATTATTATGTGCCGGTGACAACGTTTCTGTCAGGCTGAATTGGTCTGTTTTGGAGATCAGATTAGATTTCTTCAGAAGCATGCAGAATGGAAACAGGCCCTTCAGACCATATAACCAACATGCCTGCCCATGACAACCCATCTACATTGGTCCCACCTGCCCACGTTTGGCCCATATCCTAAACCGTCCCTATCCATGAGCCTGCCAAAGTATCTTTTTAAGTGGTGTTATAGTACCTGGCTCAATTATGTCCTCCGGCAGTTCATTCAATATATCCATCTCCCTCTGACTGAAAAGGTTCCTCGGGTTCCTATTAAATCTTTCCCCTGTCAGATCAAACCTATGTCCTCAGGTTCTTGATTCCCCTACTCTGGGCAAAACCAAAACCCTAAATAAAGTCCAATGTGCCGAAGCCTTTCTTGACTGCATTATCGACTTGTTATGCCACTTTCAAGGAACTTAGTACCTACACCCCAGATCCCTCTGCTCTACAACCCTCCCAAAAGCCTGCCATTCATTGTGAAGGTCCTGCCCTGGTGTAACTTCTCCAAACCCAACACCTTGCACTTATCTTTATTAAACTTGTCCACTTGCCCAAATATTCAAGATCCTTCTGTGATTTTTGATAACCATCTTCACTATCGATGATACCATTCACTTTATTGTCATCTGTGAACTTACTAATCATACCTTGTACATTCTCATCCAAATCATTGTTATAAACCAGAAATGGCAATGTGCCCAGCACCGATCCTGGAGGCACACCTCGAGTCACACGTCTCGAGTTAAAAAATAACCTTCCACCATCACCTCTGCTTCCTTCCACAAAACCAATTCTTTATCGGTTAGTCACAGTGCCCTCCATAATGTTTGGGATAAATACCCATCATTTATTTATTTGCCACTGTACTCCACAATTTGAGATTTGTAATAGAAAAAAATCACATGTGGTTAAAGTGCACATTGTCAGATTTTAATAAAGGCCATTGTTATACATTTCACCATGTAGTAATTACAGCTGTGTTTATACATAGTCCCCCCATTTCAGGGCACCATAATGTTTGGGACACATGGCTTTACAGGTCTTTGTAATTGCTCAGGTGTGTTTAATTGCCTCCTTAATGCAGGTATAAGAGAGTTCTCAGCACCTAGTCTTTCCTCCAGTCCTTCCATCACCTTTGGAATCTTTTATTGCTGTTTATCAACATGAGGACCAAAGTTGTGCCAATGAAGTTATTATGAGACTGAGAAACAAGAATAAAGCTGTTAAAGACATCAGCCAAACGTTAGGCTTACCAAAATCAACTGTTTGGCACATCATTAAGAAGAAAGAGAGCACTGGTGAGCTTACTAATCACAAAGGGACTGGCAGGCCAAGGATGACAGAAGAATTCTCTCTATAATAAAGAAAAATCCCCAAACACCTGTCCGACAGCTCAGAAACGCTCTTCAGGAGTCAGGTGTGGATTTGTCAATGACCACTTCCGCAGAAGACTTCATGAACAGAAATACAGATGCAAACCACTGGTTAACCACAAAAATAGGATGACCAGGTTACAGTTTGCCAAGAAGTACTTAGGTAAGAAGGTCTTGTGGACAGATGAGACGAAGATTAACTTGTATCAGAGTGATGGCTAGAGCAAAGTATGGAGGAGAGAAGGAACTGCCCAAGATCCAAAGCATACCACCTCATCTGTGAAACACATTGGTGGGGGTGTTATGGCCTGGGCATGTATGGCTGCTGAAGGTACTGGCTCACTTATCTTCATTGATGATACAACTGCTGATGGTAGTAGCATTATGAATTCTGAAATGTGTAGACACATCCTATCTGCTCAAGTTCAAACAAATACCTCAAAACTCATTAGCCCGCGGCCTATTCTGCAGCAAGACAATGATCCCAAACATACTGCTAAAGTAACAAAGAAGTTTTTCAAACCTGATGGGTATTTGTCCCAAACATTATGGAGGGCACTGTAGATATGATGGGGGGTTTTTACACTTAAGTTAAAAAATGATTTTTGTATTTTTTAAGCTTAATATTATTTCTCAAATTTATTTGTTTGCTACATGCAAAAAAATGTAATTGTTCCAAAATATTTATTTTCATTACAGTGCATTCGGAAAGTATTCAGACCTCTTCACTTTTTCCACATTTTGTTACGTTACAGCCTTTTTCTAAAATGGATTACATTTTTTTTAATCATCAATCTATACACAATACCCCATAATAAAAAAGCAAAAACAGGTGTTCAGACATTGTTACTAAGTAATTAAAAATAAATAACTGAAATATCACATTTGCATAAGTATTCAGACCCTTTACTCAGTACTTTGTTGAGGCGCCTTTGACAGCGATTACAGCCTCAAGTCTTCCTGGGTATGACGCTATAAGCTAGGCACACCTGTATTTGGGTAATTTCTCCCATTCTTCTCTGCAGATCCTCTCAAGCTCTGTCAGGTGGATGGGGAGCGTCGGTGCACAGCTATTTTAAGGTCCCTCCAGCGATATTTGATCGGGTTAAAGTCCGGGCTCTGGCTGGGCCACTCAAGGACATTCACAGACTTGTCACAAAGCCACTCTTGTGTTGTCTTAGCTGTGTGCTTCATCTGTGTCCTGTTGGAAGGTGAACCTCCATCTCCACAGAGGAACTCTGGAGCTCTGTCAGAGTGACCATCGGGTTCTTGTTCACCTCCCTGACCAAGGCCCTTCTCCCACGATTGCTCAGTTTGGCCGGGCGGCCAGCTCTATGAAGAGTCCTAGTGGTTTCAAAGTTCTTTCATTTAAGAATGATGGAGGCCACTGTGCTCTTCAATGCTGCAGAAATTGTTTTATACCCTTCCCCAGATCTATGTCTCGACACAATCCTATCTCAGAGGTCTATGGACAATTCCTTCGTCTTCATGGCTTGGTTTTTGCTCTGACGTGCACTGTCAACTATGGGATCTTATATAGGCAGGTGTGTGCCTTTCCAAATCATGTACAATTAATTTAATTTACCGCTGGTGGACTCCAAGTTGTAGAAACATCTCAAGGATAGTCAATTGAAACAGGATGCACCGAAGCTCAATTTTGAGTGTCATAGCAAAGGGTCTGAATAGTTATGTAAATGTGATATTTCAGTTATTTCTTTTTAACTACTTTGCAAAAATTTCTAAACTCCAGTTCTTGTTTTTTTATTATGAGGTATTGTGTGTAGATTGATGATAAAAATGAATTTAATCCGTTTTAGAATAAGGCTGTAGCGTGACAAAATGTGGAAAAAGTGGAAGGGACCTGAATACTTTCTGAATGCACTGTATCTTGGTGAATTTGCTTTACGAGCCATTTGCATTCCAGGCAGCAACACTAAACTTACCACTTCCTCAACTAGATATAATGAAATTGGTCAGATTTTCTAGGAGTGATTGCTGAGCAGTGTGTCATACTGTATAGGAGTTATTTGTGTTAAACTACAGCATGACCACAATGAGATAATAAAGAATACAAATGTACTAAATCTGCTCAGTTTTGGGTGGACAATTCCACATAATTAAATATTTTTCTTTCTCTAAAGCTATCACCATTTTAGTCTAAATTTGGTAAACCTACACCAATTAAAGTAGACTAGACCAAGTGGGACCCGTTGGGTCCCATCCCCTCAACACGTGGTTGTGGGTGGGGGGGGGGGGGGAAGCGGCCTGCGTCTTCACACTAACCACCCCCCCACACGCACTAGTGCCCTTGATATTATATTAATATTATTCATTCGCTACTTTTGCCCCATTTCTGCCCTATCCACCCACGCTTAGCCCCCAACTCGCAGGTGCATTTAGAGAGGGACAGGGAGGGGGGTAGAGAGAGAGGGGACAGAGAGAGGGGGCAAAGACGGAGAGAGGGGGCAGAGACAGAGAGAGGGTGGGGCAGAGACAGAGAGAGGATAGAGGACGGAGGAGAGGAGGGGGATGAGGAGGAGGGGGTGAGGGACCTGACCCGAGACGGACCTGAAAGCTTGTTCTTCACTCGCAGCACGTGGAACACAGCGCGCAGATCCATTGTGACGTCATCATCGAAAGACCGGGTTTTTTTCCAAAGTTTGTTCAGATTTTTGAACATTATCATTAATAACTTGAGAACTAAAGCATGAATTTTTCAGATAAGGCGATTTTCGGAGTCCAGGGGGAGAATCTCTACCGGAATATGTAAAAAAATTTACCGTTAGCGCGTTGTTTTTTCGCGAAGATGTGATTGGGCGCGCACACACACACACGCGGTGATGAAATAAATGATTCTAGTTGAAGGAAAAGTATATTTTGTGATGTTTAAAAAGAGAAATGTGAAATCATAAAACTAAATTGATTTTTTTGTCAAAAAGGGAAAATCAAAGCCAATTAAAATTATGACCAGGCTTACTTTGATTGCCTCTGATGTCTCTCATTACAATCAATTGGTAAGTATTAACCCTTCATTTTAATTCTAATGTGTGTGGTTTGTGAACTAGTCGTTCCTAATATTTTTATTTGATTGCACAGATGAGATTTACAAGAATGGTACTTGCAATGAAAATTGTAAAAATGGAGAGCGATAAATGAATTTGGCCTTACTTTGGCGCAGAAAAGCTGAGGGGAGACATATTTGAACTATATTATTATGAGGAATTTCCCTTAGCAATGGGTCAAAAACTAGGAGGCTTGCATTTAAAGTAATTGTTAGAAGGGGTGATGAGGACTAAAAATCAAAAGCGTAGTAGGGATCTGGAACCCACTGCCTGAAAGAGTGGTGATGATAGAAATTCTTACAGCACTTGATTCTTCCAGCACATGGATATATACAGGTTTAGCTTTATTATTGTCACTTAGAATAAAGGGGAGGCTCTTAGAATAAAGGGAAGGCCATTTAAGACTGAGATGAGAAAAAACCTTTTCACCCAGAGAGTTGTGAATTTGTGGAATTCCCTGCCACAGAGGGAGTGGAGGCCAAATCACTGGATGGATTTAAGAGCGAGTTAGATACAGCTCTAGGGGCTAGTGGAATTAAGGGATATGGGGAGAAGGCTGGCACGGGTTGTTGATTGGGGACGATCAGCCATGATCGCAATGAATGGTGGTGCTGGCACGAAGGTCTGAATGGCCTACTCCTGCACCTATTGTCTATTTTTCTATATACAGAGGTACAGTAAAAAGCTTTCCAAACAGATCAGATATATTAAACGTGACCTGCTAGACTCTGGATGTAATGCTGGAAGTTAGGATTAGGCTGATTTTGATCTTCTTGGATATATGCGGACAGATAAATTTATGAAAGTCTGTGTAATTATAAAGATGTAGATGATGACTGAACACAGTAGAGAAGTGATGCAAAATTGAATGACATTTGTGTTAACATTGAACTGGAGCACACTGTGCTCCTCCAGCTCTCACAGATCACTGCAAAAAGCAGCGAGAACCTCACAATTTGAGGATTGCTGGAGATGTATGGCCAAGTGTCCTTAATGTTCACAGGAAAGCTTAGAAAAACAGCTTTAGTTCACCAAGGAGACATTTTTTGCAATGATATTTATTGAGGTTGATAATGTATGTAAAAGAAATGGCTTACGATTTATTTTGTAATGCATCAGTAAAAGTAATTCCTTTTTATATTGCGCATACAATCATTAAATATGTTTTAGAAAAGTTATCAAATGAATAAAGATATAAATATTTTTCAAAAATTAAAAAGTGCAATTTATCTTGATATCCATTATATGTTCAGTGTATTTTTCTGGCCAAAGCAATAAATGTGATTGTGAGCTATTAAGGATGTTGATAGCTCACAATTATTAGTTATGATTTTACTGAAGTAAATGTACTGTTATCACCACTAACACATTATGTTTGCAGAGAACCGCTTATCCTCAAAACTTGCCGTATGATATTATAGCCGTGGAACCAAAAACAGAAAAGTTGTTTCATGTAAGTGAATTAGAATCAAGAAGGTATAATTAACTAACCTTGTTTTCCATTGCTTTGTGGCCTCCCTCTTTTATATGCAGTTTTATTTCCATTTATGCTTTTATGGTCTGCCTCACCTTACACATGTCTAGAGTTCGGAGAATAAGCAACTGCAAGAAAGGTGATGTTACGGTGGTTATGGGGATTTCAATATGCAGGTAGGCTGCGAAAATCAGGTTGATTCTGGATCCTAAAAGAATGAATTTGTAGAATGCCTACGAGGTGGCTTTTTCGAGCAGTTCATGGTCGAGCCCACTAGGAAGATTTGATTAAGGAGAAGGAGCCCCCTGGAGGCAGTGATCATAATATGATAGAATTCACCCTGTAGCTTGGGAAGGTGAAGCTGGAATCAGATGCATCAGTATTATTGTTAAGGAGAGAATGAAATGACTGTGGCTAACAAAGAAGCCAAAGACACCGTAAAAGCAAAAGAGAAAGCATATAATAATGGCAATTATTATATAATAATTAACCCCAACAGAAGGCAACTAGAAAAGCAATAAGGGGAGAAAAGATGAAATGTGAAAGTAAACTAGTCATTGGAGGATACCAAAAGTTTATTCAAATATGTAAAGAGTATGAGAGAGGCGAGAGTGGATATTGGACCACTGGAAAATGATGCTGGAGAAGTAGTAATGGGGAACAAAGAAATGGCAGGTGAACCAAATAAGTGTTATGCATCAGTCTTCACCAGCAATGTGCCAGAAATTCAAGAGAGTAGGAGGCTACTAAATGCAGTTGCTACTACTGAGGAAAAGGTGCTTGGGAAGCTGAAAGGTCTGAAAGTGAAAGTGACCTGGACCAGATGGATTGCACCCCAGGGTACAAAAAGTGGTAGCTGTAGAGATTGTGGAAGCATTAGTAGTGATCTTTCAAGAATCACTAGTCAGGAATGGTTCCAGGGGACTAGAAAATCACAAATGTTACTCCACTGTTTAAGAAGGGAGCAGGGCAAAAGAGAGGGAATAATGGGCCGGTTAGCCTGACTTCATTGGTTGGTAAGATTATTGCGGTCATTATTAATGATGAGCTTTGAAGGTACTTGGAAGCACATGATAAAATAGTCAGCATAGTTTTGTTAAGGGAAGATCTTGCCTGACAAATCTGTTTGAATTATTTGAGGAATTAACAAGCAGGATAGACTACGGAGAGTGTGGATGTTATTTACTTGGATTTTCAGAAAATGAAAAATTCAAACCTCTTGGTTTGTCAGTGCAAAGTTTGGGAAACAAAATTGTACATTCTCAACTTTTGAATGTTGTCCTTGTTGCTGTGAGACTGCATATCTTCTGAGCTCTTCAAATATACTTCTTAGGATTTGCCACTGCGACACAGATGGTTTTAAACTAATTAAAGGGGGTGGTGGTGTCAAATGGGATAGTCAAGGACGGAGTGAAAGGGAGTAAAGGGATAGTTAATGACCCCCGAATTAACGGGAAAGAAAGCTCACAAAGGGATAGGAGAGTAGGGCCAAGTGTAATAGGGATCGATGTGAAAGGTGAGATGCGTAAGGAATTAAAAGTACTGTATTTGAATGCGTGAAGTATAAGAAGTAAAGTACAGGTGCACAACCTTTTATCCGAAAGCCTTGGGACCAGACACTTTTCGTAATTCAGAATTTGTCGGTCTTCGGAATGGATTTTTTTTAGCATAGATTTTAATGGCTGGCTCAGTGGTAGAGTGCTCGGCTCATATCCGCAAGGTCGCGAGTTTGCGCCTTGATCCCGGCAGTAAACTCGGTCGCGAGTTTGAGTCTTCAATGTCGGGTTTCTTGCAGAATAAATGTCTGTATGAAATGCAGTGTAGGAGAGGTGTACTGACTGTGTGGGCAGAACTTTGGAAGTGATTGCCCACCAGTCTAAAAAGCCGCTGTGTCTCCCTGTCCCTGGGATAGCAGGGGGCGATCAAACAACACAATACCCCCCTCCCCCTCCAACTCCAGAGGAATCCGCTCCCCGATGGGTCGCTACGGCGACAAGTGGCAGTTTGCCCACAGCCCGAGCTGCGCCCCCTCATCCGCCACCCCAAGAACAAGACGTACCTTGCACACCATCAGCTTCTGCCCCGACGTGTTCCTCTGGAGTTGGAGCGGGGCTGGGCTGGAGTTGCTGCTGGCTGTGGGTCTCTGGGATCTCCGTGCTTGCAGTGGGCCTGGGGGTCGGTGTCCCGTTGGCCCTGATGTCTCCGGCCACCCCCCTGGACAGGAGCTGAGACTGGGAACTGTACCGCCCTTGCCCCCTCCCTCTGCAACTGCAAACAACCCCACTCTCCTGCAAGGGCGGTACAATTCCTGGAGGATGGCAGGTGGCCGGAGACGTCAGGACCAACAGGAAACCGCTCCCCGATGGGCCCCTACGGTGCCCCGTCATCCGCAACCCAGGTCCCTCTGTAGTTGGAGCGGGTCTGGGCTGGGCTGCTGTTGGCTGTGGGTCTCTGGGATCTCCGTGCTTGCAGTGGGCCTGAGGGTCGGTGTCCCGATGAGGGGGCGCAGCTCGGGGAACGGCTTCTGGTGGTCCGGACGTCTCCGGCCAGTTTGCAGTTTTCCTCTGGAGTTGGAACGGGGCTGGGCTGCTGCTGGCTGTGGGTCTCTGTGCTTGCAGTGGGCCTGGGGGTCGGTGTCCCGTTGGTCCTGACGTCTCCGGTGACTGGCACGTCCGTGCTGCAATCGCCGACTTGAAGACAGTGCAAAGCCCCCGCGCCGGTGCAATGGGCGGGGAGCTGGAGAGGGGAGGGAAGGGGGTCACACACATGGCCGGGAAGCAGAGGGGTGTAGGTGGGGTGAAACTGAAGGGAGCGACAATCTGCTGCTGCCTGCCCCGCTGAGTTAAAAAGTTCCCACGCAAGACTCACGAAACACTGTGTATCGTGAGTCTACCGTGGGAACTTTTTAACCCAGCGGGCAGGCAGCAGCACATTGTCAATTATTAACCCTCCCGCGCAATATACCCTCACCTTCTCTTTGATGAATGGGGATTTAGTTCCCCTTTCTTCGAGGACCGACCGGAGGTTCCGCTGTCACCTCTGCGGGCCGCCCTCGGTGAACGTTTTCAAGGACCTTTCTTCAAGGACCGAAAAAATGGCCGCTATTCGGAGGTTTTCGTTATTTGGATCTTCGGATAAAAGGTTGTGCACCTGTAGATGAGCTTGAGGCTCAGTTAGAGGTTGGTAGATATGACATTCAAGGGATATGGGGAGAAGGATTGCACGGGTTATTGATTGGGGACGATCAGCCATGATCACAATGAATGGCGGTGCTGGCACGAAGGGCCGAATAGCCTCCTCCTGCATCTATTTTCTATGTTTCTATCTTGGCTCTGGTCTGTAC
This sequence comes from Amblyraja radiata, assembly GCF_010909765.2. Lineage (NCBI taxonomy): Eukaryota > Metazoa > Chordata > Chondrichthyes > Rajiformes > Rajidae > Amblyraja > Amblyraja radiata. Next base: position 4,876,673 of record NC_045970.1, read on the forward strand.
ATTGTCCTCCAGTCACTGTCAGCAATGTCCACAGTTGTACCCAACCCATGACCTACCTGGTGTTTGCTGCAATTGCCTTGCATGTCAGTAGAAGCTCCGTAGAAACCTCCAGAAACCTTGCCTTGCAGAGCTGGTGTAGCCACCTCGTACTAATCAGCACTCTCCAGTAACGGGAATACTGCTGGTGATGTTGAATGTGCACCTTTTAGTGGGCTGTCCAATGAGATCTCAGTTATCGGCTGAATGCCAGCAGCTGTAAGAATTTCAACAAAAGCTTTTCAGTGGCAGAGATTGAAATTGAAACACTGTGTCAGCAATGGAGCCCAGCAGTGCTATTCTTTTCAAAGCAATTCATTCAGTGATCTTATTAAAAAAATTGCAAGACATTCAATATTGTTCTCCTGCCACCCCTGCCCTTTTACCTCCTCCCTCAACTCCGTCCAGGGATCCTGACAGTCCTTCCATCTGAAATAAAGGATTTTGCGCCCCTCCTCTAACCACATCTACCTTATCTGGTGTTCTCGATATGCTCCTGTACATCGGCGAGGCCAAGAGTACAGGATCTCCTGGTTGCTAACCATTTTATCTCCCCTGTCCCATGCTGACCTTTCTGTCCTGTGCCTCCTTCATTGCCAGAGGGCCACATGCAGATTGGACGTACAGCACCTTCTATTTCACTTGGGTAGTTTGCAACCCAGCAGTATGAACATTGAATTCTCTAAATTGGAATCACTATGACTCTCTTTGGGGAGTAACCACTATGACTCTCAAGGCTTAAGAGGAACTCTCTTAAGCTCATAGTTGCTGGTTGGGCAGTCACTCCGTGGCGGGAGTGGATGCAGTTACTCGGCATGATGAAGTACGAGTCCAAAGGGGACGCACTGTGCATGAGTGGCCGTCGTGTGGGACATGCTGAGGCTGTACCCATGGCCGTGGTCATGGGTACATTAGAATCCTAGACCACATTAGCAGCAATGTATCTAGGATTCTAGCTTGCAGTGAGCTACACCTCGTACGGTCCCCGCTGGAAATTTCTTGCAGGGCAAACAAGACGGCTAAATCGGCTGGTCAAGAATCCACCCCTTGGGCGCCGGAGTTTAATGCTACCGATTGGCATCGAACAGTAAGAGTTCACTATGATCCCGGCAAGCGTACATCCGCATGCCCCCAAGGAGGGGTTCCGGGAGACCAATCTTCCCCCAGTGATACTGGCTGCAGGCATCTGCTGTGAGTGGTGTGCTGCAATCCAGAAGGGCGTACCGTGAAAACAACAACCTCCCAGGTGTGAGAGCAGCAGCCTCCTGGGCAAGGAAGCTGCAACTGGTTAGTTACGGAACACCAAAGGCCAATTGGGTCCGCAACTTAACCCATCATGTGATGAGAGTATTAACCCTGGTATACTTATACCAAATGTCTCGCGACAATGAAGGGCACATTCCCACAAGAGTGGACATGAATTAACAATTTATTTCACCCTGTTGGTTCAATGTAACATCACCATGATATCAAGATCGTAAACACCTCCAACTGGTGGGATGATAGAGAATCACTGCACTGTCACTGATCTAGACCAAGCGACAGTGACCTCCACCCCGACACAAACACTGGCTCAGTAATGTAGGGGGGTAAAGATTAGCGCACAAGGCGCTTAAAACCTCAGAAAGTGCACTCATTTCGAGTGTTATAAATAGGTAAATTATACAAACACTCCCCTCCCGCCCTGAACCCCTTCCTCCATTACCAGTTCCACAATTTTCAACGATGTATCCTTCTTGGGATCATTCCGTCCTTAGCCAATAGTTGGTGCAGTAATGCAGCAACTCTGCCGGTGCACTCGCTGCTGTGCCGCCCTTTTCATTTTTTTTTAAAAGTATTTCACTGGCAGCCCCGGAGGATCCCCACATTCTAATGCCAATAGAAATGAATTTTTAGAAAATTCCTTCCTCCTATGGGTTCCTTAGCTTTACAAGTCAAGTTAAGAGAGTTTATTGCCATGTGTCCTAAATAGGACAATGAAATTCTTGCTTGCTGCAGCACAACAGAATATTGTAGTCATAAATACAGATCAGATCAGTGTGTCCATATACCATAGAATATATATATGTACACACATCAATAAACAGATAAAGTGCAATAGGCTGTTATAGTTCAGAGTTTGTTTGAAGTTGTGTTTAACCAGGCACGTGCCGTCAGGGTAGGCAAGGTAGGCACTGCCTACCCTGACTAAAATTATAACATGGTAATTACTAAATATAAATAGTAAAGGCATGGGAGAATTATGCCTATCTAAGAGATCGATCTCTTAGGTAGGCATAATTCTCCGTGCCTTTCATCCGCAACACTTGCAACACGCGAAGGTCTGTGCAGCCCACGTGCCGTCAGCGCTGCTTCAAGTCGTCAATGACAAGCGGGGCTAAAGGCAGCAGAAATTCTGCCTTTGTAGTACAGCGCGTGCACAGCAGCCTACTGCGCATGCTAGTTTCTTGGCGGGTTTTTCAAATATGGATTGCCATTATCTTAAGCGTATTTTAAGAAACAAAGAGAGAAGAATGGAGTTCGTGTACTGATAATGTGTTAGTTACATTTCCTGGTGCTATATGTTTTTAAATACCGTATTTCCCGGTGTGGGGCCCGGAAAGTGAGAGTTCCTTTCACAGTGTTTGGGGAGTCTGGCCTGGGGTAAAGTTGCGGGGAGGGCAGGAGCATTGTGAAGGAGGGGATCGGGATCATGCCAGTAACCCACTTGCGACGCTCCGGGCGCGGAGCCACAGCATTGTGGCCGGGGAGGGAAGTAGCTTGGGTGGCTGCGAGTAGCCGTGGACCGGACAGCGGAACCAGCTGCCACCTCAGCTCCTTCTGCTGGCCCCCGCTCACCTATGGCATCTCTCCGTCAGAAAACCTCTCTCCTGCCGCTCGCTGGCCTCACTCATGTCAGCCGCTTCCCGCAAATCCTTAAATTCCGACAGCGCGATTGAGGTTACTCGGCTGTGGGAATGTAAGGATTTGCGGGAAGCGGCTGACATGAGCGAAGTTGGCGAGCGACAAGTGAGAGGTGTTCAGATGGAGAGCACTGCCAAAGGTGAGCAGGCCGGCAGAAGGCGCTGAAGTGGCAGCCAGTTCTGCCAGTTCCGACGGCCTCTCGTAGCCACCCGAGTTGCTTCCCTCCCCGGCCACAATGCGGTGGCTCCGCGTCCAGAGCGCCGCGGCAGCGGTGAGTGAGTTACTGGCATTATCCCTGATCCCCTCCTTCTCAACACTCCTGCCCTCCCCGCAACTTTACCTGTGGTCAGACTCTCCACACGCTGTGAAAGGAACTTTCCCTCCAATTGGTCACTTGAACAAGTGTTGTCATTCAATAGACAATAGGTGCGGGAGTAGGCCATTCGGCCCTTCGAGCCAGCACCGCCATTCAATGTGATCATGGCTGATCATCCCCAATCAGTACCCCGTTCCTGCCTTCTCCCCATACCCCCTGTCTGATATTTTTAAGAGCCCTATGTAGCTCTCTCTTGAAAGCATCCAGAGAACCTGTCCCCACCGCCCTCTGAGGCAGAGAATTCCACAGACTCACCACTCTCTGTGTTTCCTCGTCTCCGTTCTAAATGGCTTGCTCCTTATTCTTAAATTCAATAAGATTTCAACTTGTCCCTGTGTGCTCCCGTTTTTCCCACCATCTCTCCACCTGCCGTCACCCTTCATCCCCACCCCCCCCCCCCCCCCCCCCCCCCCCTCCCCCACCCATTCAGTAATTCAGAATAAAGGAGACTTGGAAGCCTTGGGCAAATTGAATTGTTACTGTCTTTATTTTTATTTTTTATTTTTGCGGGGAGAACAATCTGCGCATGTGCGGTTTAAATTATTTTTTTTAAAGCCGACTGACTGACTACCCTGAGTAATTACTCACGGCACGTGTCTGTGTTTAATAGTCTGATGGCTGTGGGGAAGAAGCTGTTCCTGAATCTGGATATTGCAGATTTCAGGCTCCTGCACCTTCTACCTGATGGCAGCGGAGAGATGAGTGTGTGGCCAGGATGGTGTGGGTCCTTGATGATGCTGCCAGCCTTTTTGAGGCAGCGACTGTGATAGATCCCCTCGATGATAGGGAGGTCAGAACCGATGATGGACTGGGCAGTGGTTACAACATTTTGCAGCCATTTCCGCTCCTGGACGATCAGGTTGCCGTACCAAGCCACGATGCAACCGGTCAGCATGCTCTCTACTGTGCACCTGTAGATGTTCGAGAGAGTCCTCCTTGACATACCGACTCTCCGTAATCTTCTCAGGAAGTAAAGGCACTGATGTGCTTTCTTTATGATTGCATCAGTGCTCTGCGACCAGGAGAGATCTTCGGAAATATGCACGCCCAGGAATTTGAAGTTCTTGACCCTTTCCACTATTGATCCGTTGATATAAAAGGGACTGTGGGTCCTCATTCTACCCCTTCCAAAGTCCACAATCAGTAAACAATCAATCCACACAAATATACACTTTACTCATTTGGTTCATTGGCCTAAACCTGCCATTGAAATCTGATGCTTCTGACTGTATGCAACTCTATGTCCCTCTACACACGTTCTGTGATTCCGTCTCTCTGGAACTACTGCCTCCCCTGCCAGACAAACCAGTATAATTCCATCGGAGAAGATTTTCCTAGCACCTTGATTTTGACAAAGTCACCAAATGCATATTGACATATTTTTAAAGACATATTTGCACCCATGCAGAGAAAGGAAAATACAAATAAAGAATGTGAAAGGGGTAATAATAGAAAAATTGAAGTTGCAAAGAAATGGCAACATGAAGAATGTAAAGGAAAGGTAATTCCCAATTGGAGATGAAATGAAAAACTTTGTGCACCTGTCCCTCTAATATTCACTAACATTATGAAAGTGAAAATTGCATTCTGGAGAGATGGTGGTTAATTCAGTAAAGCTTACTTTGTTATATCTCCATGTCACAAAAGTATTTGTTTAAAATATTGATTATTTCTTGACAGGTAGCCTGTATGACCTTGGATATTGACCTAATTTGTATTCAAGGGACCTCAAAACTACCATTCCGTATCACCCGGCCTCCTGTTAATGGGGTAGGTACCATTTGAACAGTAGTTGATTATATTAATTCTCTAACATTTGCAAATAAAATTGCCTGTTTTGTATGCATTTTTTTTTTAAGCTAACATGGATTAGAAGAAGCATTAGAGGAATAGTAATTTGTAATAAAAAACTGAAAATGATGAGAAAACTCAGCAGATCAGGCAGAACCTGTTGAAGGAGAAATAGTTAATGTTTCTGATCTGGGATCCTTTATCAGTACAGAGAGAACCATCTTTAGGAGCAGAGAATGTGATGCAGGCAATCAGAAGAACAAGCAACATTCCTCTGTTATGGTGAACTAAAGGGACAGTTAAAATCAGATCAAGATCATGTAGCTAATTTTGTATAATCTGTGTAATGTTGTATGGTCTGGCCTAGTGGTCCATGCCCAACAGACTAATGAAGAAATGATAATGGCATTTCAGGTAAAAATGGCTGTTCTCATTCAAACAAAAATAAAGAGTAAGTGCTCTAATCTGTAGAAGGTGCCTATAAGTAAAAAAAAAAAATCTGTGAAAGCCTTGTGACTTGTTAATGTTGCGGAAAGTTTTTTTTAATGTTAAATATAAGCATTGGAAAACATTAAAGAATGAATACAGGAGAAACGTGATAATATTATTCTATGAATTCTTTCTGATGACAGGCTCACTCCTGCCATGATAGCTTGGAATTTAAATTAAATTAATCAAATACATCTCAAATGAAAGGATTATAAATGGTGACCGTGAAATTACTACATTGTGTTTCTTAAAAATGTACCTGGGTCCCGAGTGATGTTGTAGCCCAACTCTTAACCTGATTTTCAGGCACGATGTTGTTATTTGGCAGCACGGAGGCGCTGCAGTAAGACTTACAGGTTTGTAGGTTAATTGGTTTGGCAACGTTGGAAACCGTCCCTCATGTGTTTAGGATAGTGTTAAGGTGCGTGGATCGCTGGTTGAAGCGGACTCGGTCGGCCGAAGACAATTTTTCCATGCTGTATCTTGCACAGTTTAGTGGTAGTGATGCACTCAACCTCTATGCCTGTTTAAATCGGCATCATTAAAATCCTGACCATAATTGAGCTATTGATCAGGAATCATGAGCGGATGAAGATAACTCTGATCAGTTGGTGTGTGATTTGGATGATTTAATTCAAAGCATACTCAAATGATATTGTTTACTGGTGCAGAGATCTATTTAGCAAACTTTACATCACTGAGCCAAAAGAGGAGAGAAACATTACACATCATAGAATCATACAGCTCGCGACTGATATAATGTGTTTTGTCACAGCTGTGTACATCCATCTATTCCACACATATATGTCACTTTTTAATCGTCTGGGATAATATTTTCTTCTGTGTTTTTATGCCAGTCCCAATATGTCCCTCTTTGGCCTTCAGTAGTTTTTTAACATTTATGTTTTCTACCATTGCATCTTTGCCTGTGTAAATAATGTGCCCCTAACGTGTGTCGTGGCTCTTCCTTCATAACTAGATTGCTAGTGTAACTTCTCTGTTATATTTTGTCGATGTACTTCAGGTCTCAGCAATTAAAAGTAGATTCAGTACTTTTAAGTCATCTGACCAAAGCTCTGTTATGGATATTCTCTGTCTAGTTTATAATCCTACAATGAAATTCAACATTAGATTTACTTTATTAATAACTGCCCATCAGGGCCACATCATGGTAAATGCTCAGCCTTCCAATGCGCATTTATCCTTGGGAATGTCACTTGCAGCTATTTGAACATTTGTGATTTTTTTTTTTTAGCTTGTTACTTTTTCTTCCAATGTGAATACTTCACTCTCAATTTTATCTATTGTTCATTTGCCAGATTTCAGGTTTTAATGTAACGTTGGCATCTCCAGCGCTTTTAACAAAAGACACAATTATCACCATAATGAGCCCCAATCTTGTTGCGTTTCAATTTTGAGATAGATAAGTTTGCTTAAAGTTTTGGTTGCTATTCTATGTCTTTTCATGCATGCTGGTTGGGTGCTATTCTACACCATGCTTCTTAATCACTTTTTTATTCGATTCTATTCTGTTTTCTATTTCTAGTCCTATTAACCTGCCCTTTCCTACTCCTTCCTCACAAATTGTAATCATGTACCCAATTCATTAATATTCAGATTGACCAAATGCCCTGCCTGGTTAAAGTCTTTGGATCGGTCTTTAGCCTGTAGATTAAGTTTAGGGACCCCACTATCACAGTATCTGCAACCAAATTTCTTGCAGCAGTTATGCAACAGCAACACCTCTCTCATATCCCTTGGAAACATTTTTTTTCAAGCACAATTTGTGTTGCCCTTTCTATGCTTGCTTTCCTTGCCCTCTGCTCCCTTCCATTCATTTGGTTAGTTCCAGCATGGATTCCATCTCGCTTAAGGCTGTGACTACAGTGGCTGTGGAATGGCTCACAACTGCATACACCATATTTCCTCTTCCATTCTGATGATTCTCATTTGTGTAAATTGTGTATGCAAGCAAAGAATTTCACAGTGCCTAGTCCAGGGCTCGAAATTAGTGGTTGCCCGGGTGCCACAGGCCACAAAGCGCCGCCGGGCAACCTAAACACCGAGTCATTTTGCCAGGCTTGGCAACCAGATACTGGTTTGTACCGAAGATAGACACAAAAAACTGGAGTAACTCCGCGGGTCAGGCAGCATCTCCATAAAGATGGATTAATTAAATTGTGAACACGTGGAACATTAAAACCGCAGTGTTCGATTGTCACTGCTGCCCTTGACACGTTATTACAGTATTCATTTTAACGTCAAACCAATGCTCTTAATATGGAAAACCAGTAATGTAGTTATTTAATGAGCAACATTCACAACTATACATATGCATATATGTTATCATGGTCCAGGATTTATTGACACAGGTTGATCATATGCTGAATAATCCAACCACATTTTTGTTTGGAAGTGGAAAGAACTAATAGAAAGTGCATTAATTGCAATGTGTAAAAAGAGTCGAGATACTGTCTTATAATTTTGCTGCGTATCATTGTGGGATAAATCATGTCTAGATTGGTGAATATGTTTAGTTTGTGACTTTATTTGAAGCAGAAATAATATGTGAATGCTTCATTGAGTATAATTCCGACTGGTAACTAAGCACTTGGTCCGAGCACATTATCGCACGCGTCATGCAAGCCATCTTAAATGACTACCTAAACTGTCATTTGGCAACCCAAAAAGCTGCCAAGGTTGCCCGGCTGGCAACAGCGAAAAAAAGTTAAGCGAGAGCCCTGCTAGTCACATGTAACAATAAAGTATTCCTTCCATTCTCTAGAATATTCTGCCCATTTCAGCACATTTGTATGTGGGCCTCCTGCAAGATCCTTTTTCGTTTCTCTGCGAAGCCTCAAAGCATCCTCTCCTGAGTCATTTTGTCAAATGATGGCTGAATTCATCTACATCAATATGGAATTGGCATTTCCTGTTGATTTTTCACCTTTGATTATTCTCTGAATTTTAAGTCTCTTGTACAACCGTGGTTTCCGCTTTGCCCCTTCACCATAATTCTGTCATTGCAGTTACTGACCATGCAGTTTCAGATTTTTTTTTGTCATTCACATACCACATCATCTTTATTGGTACCCCATTTCTTGAAGGAAAAGTGCTCTTGCCTACAATTTGGATCACAAATTGAAATGATTTGAAGCATTTGTATAATGAAACATTGAGCTCAATCAGAAGTTTATTGGCTCACTGGATGCACAAAGAGAGATGGCATCCATGTGTACTTTGAGTTGGCAGCTGAAATTTGATCACATTTGTTTTGTGGGTGTTGTTTTCAAAGGAGGAATTTCTTATCTTTCATTCAACATTGTGAACATCACCAGAACCATTGGTACTCTTTTCCCCCTCCACCTATGTTCCTTTGTAGCGGCACTTAGTGGTGGGGTGGAGAGGGCAGAACCCTCCTCATTGGTAGGTGCGGTCATGTGACCTTGGGGTGTCGGTTTTCGCGGGCTTTTGGGGTGTGTCAGTTAGTTAGCACGCCTCCCAGCGACAGGAGCTTATTATTGTTAGTGCAGACAGACTCGTGAACTTCATGGGTTTTCTTTGTTCATTTTTATTTAAAATAAAAAAAACTTTTCGCTCAATCTGTCTGATCTCACTACTTTTGGTGACCCCGACGATCCGAATATTTTTCGGATTTCTTCTCGCCATGTATGCCGATGAGAACTTCGACGACTTGCCCACTCAGCAGAACGCGGTCGCACTTAAACTACTCGTGTTCTGGGCGAAGCAGCCTCATGTGTGGTTCGCACGCATCGAGGTCCAGTTTGAGCTCCGCCAGATCGTTGCCGATGTGACCCACTACTTCTACGTGGTGGGCGCTCTCACCCAGGAGACGACATCGCGGCTGCTGCTGTTCCTGCAGAATCCGCCGGCCATTGGCAAGTACGAAGGCGTTGCTGCTGCGCACCTTCGCGGTCAGCCGCCGCGATCGCGCAGCTCGGCTGCTACATATGGACGGTCTGGGTGATCGGCAGCCGTTGGTTCTCATGGTTGAGATATTGGCGCTCAAGGGTGAGCATAAGCCTTGCCTGCAGTTCAAGCTGGCGTTTTTGGAGTAGATGCCCGATGACATCCGCCTGCTTCTCGCTGGGTCCGATTTCACCGGCCCCCCCTGCCGCTCGCTGAACGGGTGGATGAGCTGTGGCTTTCCAAGCAGCAGGATGGAGGTTCCATCGGCCGGGTGTCCGCGCCGTCGTCACAGCGGCCTCGCCGGGCTATTCCTGCTCGGGATGACTTCGCTGGCTCGCAACAAGAGCCCGTGGTGTTATTACCACCAATGTTGGGGTGCGGAGGCCGCGCCCCCTACTCGTTTTTGGGAAATGCCTCAGCCGATCGCCAGTAGAGGATATCGCGGTCGGCAGAATCATCGCCTCTACGTCAGGGATGCGGCGTGGGCCAGGGCCTACATTCCTTGCCAGAAGTCTAAGGTCCAGCGGCATGTTCGTGCGCCGCTTCAGGATTTCGTGCTTCCTTCTCACCGGTTTATGCACATTCATGTGGATCTGGTGGATCCTTTGCCGTCGTCTCGTGGTGCCACTCACCTGCTCACGGTTGTGGATCGTTTCACACGGTGGCCTGAAGCTGTTCCGCTGTCCGACACCTCCGCTGTGAATTGTGCCCGGGCTCTGGAGGCCCACTGGGTGGCGCGTTTTGGCGTGCCTGCTGACATTTCTACCGCGTACCACCCTCAGGCCAACAGGTTGGTCGAGCATTTCCACAGACATTTGAAGGCGCGGCTCACTGGCCCGGATTGGGTGGACCAATTGCCTTGGGTGTTGCTAGGGATCCGCACGGCTCCGAAGGCAGATTTGGACACATCATCCGCGGAGCTGGTGTATGGTGCGCCGCTGCGGGTGCCTGGGGATTTCCTTCCTGCGGCTCGAGGGTCGCTGGAGCCTGCCTCGTCTGGGCTGGCGTGTCTGCGTGAGAAAGTGGGGGTCCTGGCGCCCGTTCCCCACTGCGCGCCATGGGGTCATCCCGGTTGTATGTCCCGCCGGTGCTTAAGGACTGCTCTTTTATCTTTGTTCGCAGGGACTCGCATCGCACTCCGCTCCAGAGGCCTTATGAGGGGCCTTTCCGTGTGTTGCAGCCTGGAGTCGCGACTTTTGTATTAGATGTCGAGGGTCGTGAGGAGATCGTGTCGGTGGCCCGCCTCAAGTCTGCTCATTTGGTTATCGACAGCCCGGTGGTGGTGGCCCAACCCTGGTGTAGGTGTCGTCCACGCCCTGTTCCCTGGTTGCACCTGTTGTGCCTGTTTCCCATTTTCCTCATGGGGCCCCGGTTGTGCCAGTCCCTCCTATTCCGCCCGTGGCACCGGTCGCGCCAGTCCCTCCTATCTACACTCGGACTGGGCGGATCATAAAATAAAAAAACCTTTTCGCTCAACCTGTCTGGCCTCACTACACCTTCCTATTACCAATCCTCCCTCACCTATATCAACCTATTACCTGTAGGCTTTGTTCTGCCCCTTCCAGTTTACTTCTTCCCCCTCCACCTCTGCAATCAGTCTGAAGAAGGGTCACAACCCAAAATGTCGCCTGTCCATGTTCTCCTGAAATGCTGCCTGACCTGCCTTTGTTTTTTGTTTTTTCTATAAAGCAGCTTCTGCAGTTCCTTGTTTCTATAATTTTTCATCTTGAAATAAGCAGCAGACTACCATGCCATCAAAAAGTTGAATAATTTCTGTCTCTATAAATGTTTCAGTTCATTATTAGTTTTATCATTGTTATAGTCCTTAGTTCATCTGTTGAAACGTGCACCCAGAGCTTTATAACTTCATTCCTTCAAACACATTGCAGTTTTCTCAGTTATCTGAGGCAGATAAATCCTGGATAGACACAAAAAGCTGGAGTAACTCAGCGGCAGGGCAGGTAACATCTCGAGAGAAGGAATGGGGGGGGGGGGGTTTCGTGTCGAGACCCTTCTTCAGTCTCGACCCGAAACGTCATCCATTCCTTCTCTTCAGAGATGCTGCCTGTCCCGCTGAGTTACTCCAGCTTTTTGTGTCCATATTCGGTATAAACCAGCATCGGCAGTTCCTTCTTACACATAATGCTAAACCGTGTTCACCCATTTGTAGGGGTGGAAGATTGCAACCTTCACGTGGTCCGCCCTGTTTCGACTAATGCAATCAACTCGACGTGCACAAACGGAAGATCAAATAGAACAAGTTGTCCAACAACTTTAGGCTGTGCACTAAACTAGGTTGAATAAATTTTATTCAAATATTTCTCCCATTTGTGATAAATGTCTTTCTCAAATTGCCAATATTACGCACTCATTTGTCTCTTGTTCAAAACTTTATAAATTTTGGTGTGATATATTTGATATATTCTCAAAGTTATTTAAGACAAAAATGGAACCTAACACTGAAATGATTATATTTGGAGTAAGTGGAGATGGGAACAAATTAAATACACACCAAAACTCATTTTTCAATTATGGGTTAATAACAGCAAAAAAACTAATACTTAAATTTTGGAAAAATGCTAATATACCAACATTTAAAATGTGGATCAGTAATATGCTGGACACAGCACATTTGGAAGAAATGAGACTCCTCCTAATGGACAAACAAGACCTATTCTTAATGAGTTGGTCCCCATTTATTGATTTCTTGGATTCATGTGGTGACTTAGTATCATGAAAACCAACAGTTTCAGGTATGGGTGAAATATGATTTAGAATATTAATCATCTCACTGATTAGAAAATCATCTCACTGTGGCAATCGAATAATCTCCCTCCTGCTTTCCTTCTTCACTTATTCCTTCTCTTTCACTTTTTCTTTATTGGTTTTTCACCCACGCTCACTAATCTAGTCTTCACTTTTCACAACCTCTTTTTCTTCTCTCCTTTCTCATTTCTCTCTTTAAAACAAAAAGGGAAGTTGTACAGAGAATGTAATATGTTAACATGGGCTTTGTACCAATGCATTGTACTCACTTCTAATAAATAAAATATTTAAAAAAACAAAAAAACTTTAGGCTGTGCACGCCACACGAAAGAAGAAGACCCATTTGTAGTTGCTGATGCATATGTTCCTGAACCTGGATTTCAGTGAAGCTACATCCATATTTAAGATTATCATTATTGTGGCTTCACACTTCTTACTCGGTAATCTCCCTTTCTTCCCCCTACAATACCAACAAAGCATCCCTGGAGAAAAGGAATAGATGATGTTTCAGGTCGAGACCCTTCCTCTGAGTCTAAAGAAGGGTCTTGACGCAAAATGTTGCCAATTCCTTTTCTCCAGAGATGTTGCCTGATCCACTGAGTTATTCCAGCTTTTTGTATCTTATGTTCAGTTTAAACCAGCATCTGCAGTTCCTTCCTACAAAGTAAAGTCAGGAGTGGTTAAGTGTCCTGTACCGACAACGGAACAATGACATTCTCACTTGGCGGCAGCATAACAGGCCTATAACACAACTCACATAGTTGATATGTACTATATAATAAACAAAAAAAAATCAATACATTTAATAACCCTGATGCTAATGCAAAGAAAAAGCCCAAAGTTTGTAACCTTGTTACTGCAACTCGCATTTTCTTTTATGATAGGAAGCAAAACTGTATTTACATTAATTTTATTTATATGTGCACTGAAGTTGCTTGACATACTAAGCGCAGTTGTATAGGGCCCTAGTGAGACGGCGCCTGGAGTATTGTGTGCAGTTTTGGTCTCCAAATTTGAGGGACATTCTTGCTATTGAGTGAGTGCAGCGTAGGTTCACAAGGTTAATTCCTGGGATGGCGGGACTGTCATATGTGGATAGAATGGAGCGGCTGGGCTTTTATACTCTGCAATTTAGAAGGATGAGAGGAGATCTTATTGAAACATATAAGATTATTAAGGGATTGGACACGCTAGAGGAAAGAAACTGAGGCAGGGCCACAGTTTAAGAATATGGGGTAGGCCATTTAGAACGGAGATGAGGAAAAACTTTTTCACCCAGAGAATTGTGAATCTGTGGAATTCTCCGCCTCAGTAGAGACCAATTCTCTGGATGTTTTCAAGAGAGAGTTAGCTAGAGCTCTTAAAGATAGAGTCAAGGGATATGATGAGAAGGCAGGAACGGGGTACTGATTGTGGATGATCAGCCATGATCACATTGAATGGCGCGGTGCTGGCTCAAAGGGCCGAATGGCCTACTCGTGCACCTATTCCTAATGCATGAATTCCACAGCTGGAAATTCTATGAACATTTCCTGTAGAGGGTGCTGTTGGTACAGATATAAATTAAATCTTTGTTTCCTTTTATTATAATTATATTCAATAAATTTACATTTGCAAATAATTGGGCTTAACATTTATCAAAACTGAATTAAAATGCTGATTAATTACTATTAAATTTAGTATATGATTATAGCTTTTTTTATTTTTCCTTCTTAACTGATCCCAAAGGAAATGATCTCTCGTTTGTGTGATTGGTGCCAAAAATATGCCAAGCATCAGCAGATGGCTATGATTAATGGCTCTTTAATCCAAAAACCTAATTCAATTTCTACACTGGCTTTGGTTTGTGTGCTTGTTTTCCACGAGACAGGTCACCTCTCATGCAGGCCTGGAACACCCTATCCTCCTTATTCTATCCGTATTATTTAATGCAACAAAAAATATATTGTGAAGTTTTAAATCTCTTCATAACATGAGTACCACAGAATAAATTATGTACATGTTCAAAAGTACAGCTACTGAAAAATCTATACCAATGTAAATATATCATTGGCAAAAATAGTCGTAGTTTCATTTGATCATGTTTTTTTGAATGAAGAAAAAATGCCTTGCAAAAGTTTGAAAATTATTGATTAATTAAATGCAGTTTAGTTTGATTTGCAAATGGCGTCTATTATGTGAAAGTGAGTAAATTATAAAAGTGGATTAATCCGTCCCACTATAATCTAATTACTGCTATGTAGAGTTCTGGCATCATTATGCAGGGTTATTTTAGCCATGTAGCTGTGGAAAGTGATTTTGTTTTATTTTATCTCTCATGATCAATGACCAGCATTTATGTCCCACCCCTAATTGCCCTTGAGGAGATGATGAACCACCTTCCTAACCTGTTAACTGTCCTTCGATTGAAGATGCTACCAGAAAGCAAAGAAAAGCACTTTCCAGCAGTTAGATATGGAGATGATGAAGCAGTAGTGATGGCATAGGATTTGGAGGGGAATCTGTGCATGGAGCTGACTATTGGCTTCTTGGCTTTGGAAATGCTGTTGGAACAACCCAGGCAATTACCCATCTTTAACATTCAAATCCTAGGCCCCTTTATGGGGATATTCTCAAATCACCATCTCTCATAAGCTGTGTAACAAGGAACTGCATATGCTAGATTACACCGAAGATAGACACAAAAAGATGAAGTAACCCAGCGTGACAGGCAGGATCTCTGGGAAAAGGTAGGTGATGTTTTGGGTCGAGACCTTGCATCAGAGATGGGTCTCGACCCGAAATGTTACCTATTCCTTTTATTATTCTTTGTTATTCCAGCTTTTTGTCTATCCCCTCATTAGCTTTTCAATATTCTGCAAACAGTCATACAGAGATGTATCAGGACAGCAGAGCTTTGATCTGATTTGTTGGTTGTGGGAATACTTCTCTGTGTCTATTACATGGTGCTTTTGCTCTAGTGAAAATGTAGTTGGGGTTGAGCATGATCAAGTTGTTACTCAATTTTCAGGCATGCCTGTTAGTGAACTACCTATGCCTTCCTTACCACATTCCTTACTGAACCACAATTAATCCCCTGGCCCGATTGCCGTGAGAGACCCGCTAAACCATAAGATGACAGGTTGTGGTGGAAACCATTTTCCTGGGTATGAGCTGCATAATTTATTCTGAGTCCGTTACATAATGGAAGTGGTATGCAACCTGGCGAAAATTAGCTTTAGTGTGAAGGCTTGTCTTTTTCCCCACAAGAACTGTAGAATGCTTGTCCCCAGCAATACTCTTTTGACCCAAAACATACAATGGGTAGATTTCGCAGCCTCTGAAGTCGTTAAGGAGAGGGAAAAAATAATCCTTTGACTGTTGCTCTTTGATTTACTCAAATGCAGCGAGCCATTTGACTGGAAAATGTGAAATTACTTTTCTGCTCTGCAATGAATCCTGGCACCTGTATTTCTGTGACATTGTAATCAAATCATCCTAGAGCCTTTCAAATAGACAGCATTTCTATTAAGGGGACACTGCATAGAAATGGAGTTGAAATCAAAGTCAGATCAGTCATAATGTTTAAGAAGGAATTGCAGATGCTGGAAAATCGAAGGTAGATAAAAATGCTGGAGAAACTCACCCGCTGAGTTTCTCCAGCATTTTTGTCTGCTTCAGATCAGTCATAATCTTGAGTGGCACAACAGACGTGAGGGACCACACAACCTGCTTGTATTTTGTATCTTGCAACTGATGATTCAGTACGACTCCATCTCGAAAAACAGTTGAAAGAATCATGAAAACTAGCAAGATCACCAAGTATACTGCGTAGAATATTCAGTATCCATCACCAAGCATAGCCTGGAAGCATCACACTCACCAAGTGCTGGATGACGAGGCTATTGCACTGGCCATGTGTCAAGTAATGAGCAAACCAACACAAAGGATAAGCCCACTTTCTCTTGTCCTCATCAATTTATCTATTTCAAATCATGAATGGTTTGGATAAAATACAGATTTTTTTTTCATTCACTAAAGAGCCAATAATCAAGTCCATTTGAGGCTACTTTATTGTCACATGCACAAGTACAGTTTTAGACAATAGGTGCAGGAGTAGGCCATTCGGCCCTTCGAGCCAGCACCGCCATTCAATGTAATCATGGCTGATCATCCACAATCAGTACCCCATTCCTGCCTTCTCTCCATATCCCTTAACTCCGCTATCCATAACAACTATCT
Organism: Amblyraja radiata; assembly: GCF_010909765.2. Classification (NCBI taxonomy): domain Eukaryota; kingdom Metazoa; phylum Chordata; class Chondrichthyes; order Rajiformes; family Rajidae; genus Amblyraja; species Amblyraja radiata. Next base: position 4,893,186 of record NC_045970.1, read on the forward strand.
AACTCTCTCTCTTGAAAGTATCCAGAGAACCGGCCTCCACCACCCTCTGAGGCAGAGAATTCCACACACTCACAACTCTGTGTGAAAAAGTTTTTCCTCATCTCCGTTCTAAATGGCTTACCACTTATTCTTAAACCTTGACCCCTTGTTCTGGACATACAATAAAAAAATCTTGCTTGCAGCAGCATCACAAACGCAGACTCTGCAAATGCACAAAAACAAGTTATACAATAATTACATAGTTTTCCAACGCAAGGGGGGCACGGTGGCCGCTCACAGACTGCGGGAGGCTGGCTGTTGTGGAGGCCTGGACACGCTGGACATCACCAAGGTTGATATTTCAGTAATGGCAGATATTTTGGCAGATATTTTCAGCTACTGTGACTGGACCAACTTGAAGTTTAATTTAGCTATCCTGGCGGTTGCATTCAACCCGTTGTTCTGGAATATTGTAGGTCATTGGGAGCACAGAACGAGGTCTCTCACTAAACTCTTTGGTTCCCCTTTCACTGCATGTTATTCTGTAGCAGTTGCTATTCTACTGCTGAATGTCCACAGGCGTTACAGTAGCAAAGAAACTGAAATCACCCCAGTGGTATGAATGTTGACCTCCTAACTTATGTGATGAAGATGGCGGCGCACACAGTTGCAGCGGCTCGATGTTCTCCCGGTCAGTGTTTCGTGTTTTTTGTGTATGTGTGCATTTTGTTTTGTGCCCTGTGTACTTATTGTCGGGCGAATAACGCCTACGGCCGGCAGGAGCTTCTTAGGATTGGAGCCGGTCGCGAACGGAGGGTTACCGCCGAGTTTGTCCGCTCACATAAGATCCCGGCGGACTTAGCAAGGAGCCCCGACTCTCCGTGGATTACCATCCCCGCGGGGAGGAGGCGAAGACGGCGCAGAGAGAAAAGGCAAAAGCGAGGCTGCAGGGCCGGCGTGCTAGCCAGGCTACGGAGGCAGCCACTGAAATCACCGCTTCCCAGCCTGTCTCTCACAAACGCCAGATCCCTCGCAAACAAGAAGGGACACAAGATGGCGACAGTCAAGCAGGTACGAAGCTCGGCAGGTGCTGTGGGTTTGCTCTTGAAACCATCCAAAACTACCAATTCAATTAACACTCTGTCTCAAAAATTGATTTTAATTGCTTTTATTGATTTTAACCCCTGCCTGGGGTTTGTCTGGCTTACACTGATGCTGCTCCTAGCTGATGATATAGAGGTGAATCCTGGCCCGCTATCTGTGAATGTCGCAGGCCTAAACACCACAAATGGCTGGAAAATCTACCCGTCATCGCTCCTCCTACCATCTGCAGTGTTCCCGTGGCTGCCTCCTCCAGTGGCGCCGTGGTTCTTTCCTGGTGGACTGCTCGGGACCAGCGACAAACATCCTGCGGCCCAGACCTGGGACGGGGGCACGACAAGGCCCCCGGTGGTCCCTTGGGCCGGTTCATCAACGTCTGCGGATCTCCACCGGCACCAGGGTACAACAGCGGTTCCGCGCTCACGACCTGCGGACCAGCAGCTGGCTCTCTCGGCCCCAAGGGATTCCCGGGCTGACTCACCGACCGCATCAGATACTCCACAAACTGGAACTGCTAATATGATGGTACAGGGGACCAAAAACAATCACAATAGCATTACGGTCGCTAAGATGGGTGAGACCTCCAATGTCACAAAGCAAAACTGGCAGAGAAATAAAGCGATTACTAAACATCGTCAATACAGATTCCTCCAGACTAAACCACGCTCATGTCCTATGGGACTCAAAAGCTAAACCAAGGGGTCTATTTGGTGGACACTTGAATATCAGAAGTATCATATCAAAATGCGATCAAGTACAACATCTGCTTAATAACTCAAACTTGGACTTTCTGTGTATTTCTGAGACTTGGCTACACGCCAACTCTCCAATGGCTGGTCTAAATGTACCGGGGTATAACATCTTCAGAAAAGACAGGTCTGAGGGTAGAGGTGGGGGGGTGATGTTTTATGTAAGGGATCACTTAAAGTGTAAACAAATACAATGGTCATGTGTAAATAACATAGAATGTATTGGTCTCACGATAATCCTCTCCCCACAAATGACGATCACACTAATTGGAATTTATAGACCTCCATCAGCCCCTAGTATATTTTATGAGGAACTGCAAGCTATTCTTAAAGAATGTAATTTTAAGAAAGAGGTTATTTTACTTGGAGATATTAATATAAATTGGAATGACAAAACAAATCGAAAGCGTTTAAAATCAATAACAAATAGCTTTGATCTCTCACAACAAATTATAGGACCTACTAGAATAAGTAGCTCATCAGAAACATGTATAGACTTGGTCTTCAGCAATAAATATGACAGAATACAAAAAATATATTATATGGTTACAGGTCTCTCTGACCATAATTTGATCCTCTTTTCAAGAAAACTGTCAAAAAATAGGTTCACCTATCACTCCAGTAAAAGGTCTGAGCAACTAAGAATACCCAAGAGTGAAATAAAAAACCTGGAAAATGCCTTGAATGAAATTAACTGGTCTGATCACCTCAACCATGAACACGTTGATGAAAATTGTAATGTATTTATGGCAGTTATTCAAGAAAAAATGAATTATTTTATGAAAAAGATAAAACCAAAACCACGGAAAAAGAATCATCTTCCCTGGCTAAATAGTGAAATATGGTCACTGATGAAATTGCGAGACCATACCCTTAAGATATCCCTGAAGGCAAAAGCAGCACATAATAGACAAATATTTACCTCACTCAGAAATAAAGTCACTAAAGAAATCAGGAATGCTAAGGCAAACTTTTTTATTAATGTAATAAGCAACGCAAGAGGTAATGCTAAGGAGATTTGGACAAACATAAGGAAACTAACTGGAAATAATATCATCAACAAGAACATTAGGGAGTTGCAACTAAATGAAAATCTGACTAATGATCCAAATGAGATTGCAACAGCCCTTAACATGTATTTCATAGATTCTGTGAAGAACTTGACTCATAGTTCCTGTTCCGCAGTCCGACATGCTATGCCGCTGAACACTGCTTCTCCGGTTCTTATTTTGAATGAAGTGTCTCAGCCATGGGTTAACAGGATTATTTGTGGTCTTAAAAATTCAAAAGCCGAAGATGCTTTTGGTATGGATATAATGTTTCTTAAAGCTCATAAGCAGCCACTCATTGCTCCAATTACCAGCATCATCAACAAGTCCATAAACGAATGTGTATTCCCAAATTCTTGGAAATCTGCAGTAATAACTCCAATTTTAAAATCAGGAGACCCCACTATAATTAGTAATTATAGACCAATAAGCATTCTTCCGGCAATTTCCAAGATAGCTGAAAAATGGGTTGCAGGACAGATAATTAAACATTTAAACAATAGTCCATATACCCTAAACCCAATGCAGTTTGGCTTCAGAAAATATCACTCCACTGAGACGGCACTTTGCTTCCTTTTGGAAAATATGAAGTCCAAAATTGATGCAGGTGGTGTTATAGGAGCTGTTTTTCTTGATTTACGAAAAGCCTTTGATACTGTGAACCACCAGATCTTGATGACCAAATTGTCCTATTTTAACCTCTCTTTGAGCATGATGAAATGGATTGAGGCATATATGGTACAGAGAAAACAATGTGTTAGAGTGCACAACAGTAAATCTGCAACTTCTAAAAACCCTCTTGGTGTACCTCAAGGTTCAATCTTGGGACCGCTATTATTCAGTCTGTACATTAATGATCTACCAAGTAGCTGTACATCAAATGTAACTTGCCAGATGTATGCTGACGATGCAGTTGTGTATGTACATGCCAAAAACAAACATCAAGCTGCACAAGACCTATCAGCTGCTATGATTAATGTGTCAAACTGGTTGCAGTTTTCTGATCTACATCTTAATGTGTCAAAGACTGTCTGTATGTTTTTCTCCAAAAAGGCAAGTACTGATGGAGATGCTGATGTGTTTGTACATGGAACATAACTTAAAATTGTACATGAGTTTAAATATTTAGGAATCGTGATCGATTCACAGCTCTGCTTCAAACAACAGGTGAAAAGAACAGTAAATTTAATAAAATTTAATTTGTCCAACTTTAGATATATTAGAAATAATTTAACTATTGATTCAGCCAAACTATACTTTAATGCAATGATTGTGCCATACATGACCTACTGTATAACAACTTGGTCACTGGCATGTAAGTCCACACTAAAGCCTGTTGAAATTGCTTATAAACAAGCCCTAAAAACTCTTGACAAAAAGCCCAGAATGTACCATCACTGTAGCATCCTGAAGAAATTTGATCTGCTGAGCTGGGAAAACGTAATAAAATATTCGGACTCGATTTTGGTTTACAAAATCTTCCGTGGACTAGCCCCACCTCCATTAAAGGACTTCATAAAGAAAAACACAAATAGGTCGACAAGAGCAGCCTCCAGGGGTGATTGTATAGTCCCGTTTAGGAAAAGTGTCTTTGGGCAGTCAGTATTTTCATATCGAGCGTCGCAGACCTGGAACGCGATACCATGCGTCATACGGGATCTGCCAACCCTTACCTCATTTACCAAACATCTAAAAACATGGTTACTGCAAAATAAAAATTGCAATCATAATCTACCTTAAAATTATCATATGGTACTCTTTTATTGCTACTTTTTTACTTTATTGTTTTTTTTGTTTTTGTCTTTTGTTTTTACCTTGTTTGGGATGTGTTTACCTTGTGTTGGGACTAAAGATGGAAATTAGCTACTGGCTACAATCTTGCATATTACATGCAAATGTTTATTAATATGCACTGTCCCTAATAAAATCAATTCAATTCAATTCAAGAGGACTGCAAAAAAAAAAGAAAAATGATAACAAACTAAAGTCATACGACGGGCCCATCCATGCTGACCAAAATGCCCCATCGTAGCTAATCCCTATAATAAAATAGACCACTTAACTGCTTATTCAAAGTGTTGTCGGGACAGTCTAAAGAAGAGTCCCGACCCAAACTGTCACCTATCTATGTTCTCCAAGGATGCTGCCTGACTCGCTGAGTTACTCCAGCACTTTGTATATTTTTTAACCCGACCTCTCTTGCAGCTAATAGCCCCTTATCCAGGCAACCTTCTGGTAAACCTCTTCTGCAAATGTACAGCTCCAATACCATAAAGTTAAACTTGGCACCATGGAAGGACAGAACGAAGGAATGCTGATAAATTAATCTTTCATGGATGGCATGGAATGAAATTTACATTAGTACTTGCATGTGAGAGTGCATTCTCTTTCAGCTTCGCCAGTGAAGCAGGGTACTGTATTCTAGAGTTCCACTGAAATCAATGACTGGAAATGAAGTACTTTCGACTGCTTCTCTTCGAAGTATATAAATGGCCACCAGCCACGTTACTAAGAATACAGGTATATTTCAGTTTCTAGTTGAGGTTGCTATTGTCGGGCCAGCACTGTAAATAAGCAGATAAGCTGTCTATTTTATAAATGCAGCTGACTTGAAGATGTGAAGTAGCTGGAATTAGGAGATACCAATTGAAGAGCACCCAATGGTAGTTGATTAGCATGGAAGCCATAGGTATACCATTAAATTACTCATGGAAGATTTGGGCCAATAAATGGTTAGCATTTAGAATGCTATAGTGAAGTTGAGGTCCATGCAGATACAATGATAGCTATCAAAAGGGAATTAAATATTTGCAGAAAACCTATTGCAACCACTGGGGGGTGGGGGTGGAAACAAGGCAAAGTAATTTGTAATAATTGGACAATTCCAAAACCATTAGGACAGACAGGGATAGGACTTTGGTTAAATACTTCCAGTCAAGTCTGAAGAAGGGTCTTGACCTGAAATGTCAACTATTCCTTTTCTCTGGGGATGCTGTCTGACCCGCTGAGAATACCAGCTCTTTGTGCTTATCTCCTGAAATCTGAAACGTCCAGGTTCAGGAGCAGCTTCTTCCCTACAGCCATCAGGCTTTTAAACACTACAACCTCCAAATAAGCTCTGAACTAAGACTTGGGAGCATTGGTTTTGTCTTTTTGCACCTTTCTTCTTGTTTGTTTTTATGTGTGTGTATACATTGTATTGATTTTAGGTCAATGATATAAATATATCTTGTTAGCTGTTTTTCTATTTCTCTTCTAGGCGATTGCAAGAGGAATTTACTTTGAACTAACATATTTTCCTGCTATCAATGATTTCACGCTAAGAAGATATACCATTTCAAATGGAATTTGCCTGATGAACGTATGTAAAGGAAAGGTAAGGAGTGTTTCCCTGACCTCAGTGCATAGGTGCACAGAGAGAATTGAGTCAAAACTTAATAAGTATACAATATTGTTATAGTCTCCTTTGAAAAGCTGCTGTGAAGGCAGGATGATCATGAGCAATAACAAAACCTAATTATCTATATTACTAAAAGTCTGTTCTTGACCAGTTTTGGCCATCTGTGCTGCAATTTCCGAGAGAACGCCGCCACCTACGGCTGTCATTTTTGGCCACCTTGCTCAGAGCCCCCCTCCGCCGCATGTGTGCCGAGGATTTTTCCCGTCGATTAAAAATGACAGAGATATTAATGTTTTTACAAAATTCCCCATTCTCTCTGCTGCCCCCGCTGGCGGCAGGGGGGAGGGACTATAAAACCAGGAAGTGGTGTGCCACAGTCTCTTCAAGATGGAGGAAGGCAGAGGGTCACGTTTCTCTGAGCTGTGAATAACACTGAACACATGTCTACTCAAATGTAAGTGCCCTTAGTGGTTCTAAAATGCTTGCAGAATGTGTCTATTGGTTCAAAAGCTTGCAAAAAATGTCTATTGGTTCTAAAGCTTGCAAAAAGTGTCTATTGGTTCTAAAGCTTGCAAAAAGTGTCTATTGGTTCTAAAGCTTGCAAAACAATGTCTATTGGTTCTAAAGCTTGCAAAAAATGTCTATTGGTTCTAAAGCATGCACAAAATGTCTATGGGTTCTAAAGCTTGCAAAAAGTGTCTCTATTGCTTCTAAAGCTTGCAAAAAGTGTCCCTATTGCATCTAAAGCTTGCAAAAAGTGTCTATTGCTTCTAAAGCTTGCAAAAAAAATGTCTATTGGTTCTAAAGCTTGCAGAAAAATTTCTCTTGGTTCTAAAGCTTGCAAAAAAATGTCTCTTGGTTCTAAAGCTTGCAAAAAAAATGTCTCTTGGTTCTAAAGCTCGCAAAAAAATGTCTCTTGGTTCTAAAGATTGCAAAATTATTGGTTCTCAAGCTTGCAAAAAATGTCTATTGGTTCTAAAGCTTGCAAAAAGAGTCTATTGGTTCTAAAGCTTGCAAAAAAAATGTGTATTGGTTCTAAAATGGTTCATACTAGCACTCCAGAAAGCGCGCCTCCCCCCCCCCCCCCCCCCTCTCCCCTGGTTGGCTTGGCTTGGGCGTGTCTTGAAATTGAAAGGCACTACTTACTGCAAATGGTGTCTTGGGAGCTTTGGCTTGAAGTTTAAAGGCACTATTACTGCAAATTGTAGCTTGAAGTTGAAAGGCACTATTACTGCAAATGGTGGCTTGGGTGCTTTGGCTTGAAGTTGAAAGGCACTACTTACTGCAAATGGTGGCTTGGTTGCTTTGGCTTGAAGTTGAAAGGCACTACTTACTGCAAATGGTGGCTTGTGAGCTTTGACTTGAAGTTGAAAGGCACTATTACTGCAAATGGTGGCTTGGGAGCTTTAACTTGAAGTTTAAAGGCACTACTTCCTGCAAATGATGGCTTGGGTGTGGCTTGAAGTTGAAAGGCACTACTTCCTGCAAATGATGGCTTGGGTGTGGCTTGAAGTTGAAAGACACCACGTACTGCAAATGGTGGCATGAAGTTGAAAGGCACTACTTACTGCAAATGGTGGCTTGGGAGCTTTGAAGTTGAAAGGCACTACCTGCAAATGATGGCTTGGGTGTGGCTTGTAGTTGAAAGGCACTACTTACTGCACATGGTGGCTTGGTTGCTTTGGCTTGAAGTTGAAAGGCACTACTTACTGCAAATGGTAGCTTGGGTGTGGCTTGAAGTTGAAAGACACCACTTACTGCAAATGGTAGCATGAAGTTGAAAGGCACTACTTACTGCAAATGGTGGCTTGGGTGCTTTGGCTTGAAGTTGAAAGCAGTACTTACTGCAAATTGTGGCTTGGGAACTTTGGTTTGAAGTTGAAAGGCACTATTAATGCAAATGGTGGCTTGGTTGCTTTGGCTTGAAGTTGAAAGGCACTATTACTGCAAATGGTGGCTTGGTTGCTTTGACTTGAAGTTGAAAGACACCACTTACTGCTAATGGTGGCTTGGGTGTGGTTTGAAGTTGAAAGGCACTACTTACTGCAAATGGTGGCTTAGGTGTGGCTTGAAGTTAAAAGGCATTACTTACTGCAAATGGTGGCTTGGGTGCATTGGCTTGAAGTTAAAAGGCATTACTTACTGCAAATGGTGGCTTGGATGCATTGGCTTGAAGTTAAAAGGCATTACTTACTGCAAATGGTGGCTTGGATGCATTGGCTTGAAGTTAAAAAGCATTACTTACTGCAAATGGTGGCATGAGTTGAAAGGCACTACTTACTGCAAATGGTGGCGTGGGTGCATTGGCTTGAAGTTGAAAGGCACTACTGTAAATGCACTTACTTCCTGTTAAAAGGCATTACTTACTGCAAATGGTGGCTTGGATGCATTGGCTTGAAGTTAAAAGGCATTACTTACTGCAAATGGTGGCGTGGGCGCATTGGCTTGAAGTTGAAAGGCACTACTTACTGCAAATGGTGGCATGAGTTGAAAGGCACTACTTACTGCAAATGGTGGCGTGGGTGCATTGGCTTGAAGCTGAAAGGCACTACTGTAAATGCACTTACTTCCTGTTTGCACTGTATATTGATTTTAGATAAAACGCTACCACATATGGCTGTGATTTTGGCCATCTGATTCAGTCCCCCCTCCGCTGAGCAGGTGCAGAGAATTCTTCCCATCAATGAAAAATAAAAGTGTTATTAGTTTTTTTTTAAATGTTGCAAATCTCTCTCCTGTCAATCACTCCATGAAAGCCACACCTTTTCCGGTGAGGGGTGGAGTTATAAAACCCGGAAATGTGGGTGTGGCTCAGTCTCTGCAAGATGGAGGAGGGAGACGTCATGACTCGCTGTCTTTAGTGGCTTTGCACCCTACTTCAAATGGTATGAAACTGCACTTGAATTTGGTGGCCTTGCACCCTGCTAGAAGTGGTAAGAAACTGCACTTGAATTTGGTGGCCTTATACCCTGCTTGAAATAGAATGTCAAGGATTAGCCGTGAGTCAACTACCAGCCCACCAGCCGTGAGTGAGTGAGTGAGTTGCCAGCACAACAGGCTTGATTGACTGAGACGCCAACCCAAGAATCCATTTGGCGCACAATTTGCATGCTAGCCCTCTGGAAACCAGTCCCTTCAGCCCACAACACCCATACTGGTGCTCCAGAAAGCCCCCCCCCCCCCCCAACTGGCCACCAATATTAGAATTGGTGGAGAAGTGGAATATTGCGTTGGATGACCAGCCCTCCTGTGTGATGCTGGGACCCGACGGGTCCCACTTAGTCTAGTGTTTTATATAAAGGAAATGAGAGTATTTGTGTTTACAGATCTCTAATACTGTGCCAGAATTGCAAGGATTGTTTTATTTAATCAATTTAAAACATGACATAAACCATATTGATTTGCAGTGGATGATAGACACACAGACATTCAGTCTGGGATCTATACCTGGAGGGTAAAGAAAGTGACACTTATGCTGTCATTCACCCCAATTCTAATCTGTCTAGGCTTCCTGGTAGATTGTTGAATCCTTGGCAAAGTGAGTGACTGAAATTGAGTCCCTGCATCATTTGTAGTATTTTCTTAAATTGTATCTAGTTTTATTTTGTACCAAACCAAGTGGGACCCGTTGGGCCCCGTCCCCCAAGGCAATATTCCACCACTGACCCATAGCCCCCAACTACGCAGGCATGGCTGAGGGATTCCCATTGTGACGCCAGAGATCCCCGTTGTGACACGAGTCACGGCAACCCTCCCCAACTGCGCCGTGCCATCCCTCTTCCTACCCTATCCTCCTCCATCCCCCAGCACTCCCTCCCCCTCTTCATTTTTTTGTATATGAAACCACTCCCCTATCTCTTTCCCCCACCCCCCCACACACAATGAAAATCAAGATTTATTTTTGTAAATGAAACCCCCCTCCCAAGAATTTGTTTATAACGGAGTTTTGAAAATGGCGTTTTAATATAAGTGTGTATCGGGAACCCATTGTGACGTCATTGTGAATTAAAACTGAAGAATTTGAATAAAACTTTTTTTTAATAACAATTTTTATGTGAATGAGATTCGGGATCCCATTGTGACGTCATACGCTGCTAACGAGCAGTGCATGCGGAAGTGATTTTGGTCAAAGTGGTTTTTGGAAAGTTTAAAATGTAAATAGCTTGTAAAATAAACCATCAATTGGAATGAAACTTACCACAGCATGCCACAGGACATTGGTGAGTAAGTTGGGCCAAAAATTGTAGTGCTGTCGTGCACTGTTTTGGCATAGTTTCAGGATCACATACACACACACGCATACAAACAAACAAGATGAGAATTTTAGTAATATACTAGACTAAGAGGGACCCGTTGGGTCCCAGTCACACAGGAGGCAGTCCCCATTGCAACCCATAACAGGGAGTGTGGGGGAGGGGGGGCAGGGGGGATGGGAAGTGTGAGGGAGAGGAAGGTGTGTGGGGGAGGGGGTTATGGTGGGGGGGTTGCGAGGGCAGGGGTTGTGGTCGCCGCAGACGCAGCCTGCACTCTGCTCACTCCACACTCTGCTCGCTCCGTTCCTTCAGCTTTAGGTCTCACTCCCGGCTCGTCGTGGCGGTCTCCGCAGAAGCAGCCAGCACTTACTCTCTCCGCACGCTGCACTCTCCGCACTGCTGCACCCTCCGCACTTCTGCACCCCGCTCCCCGACTCTGCATTCGGCACTCGCTCTCTGCTTACTCTACACACTCCGCACTGTGCACTCTGCTTACTTCGCTCCTTCAGCTTTTTTCTCCTCGCTGCCGCTCATTGACAGCAGGTGCCGGAAGGGGCGTTTTTTACGATATTTAAACCTTCATAACTTTGGTGATATTCCACCGATCAGAACAAAACGTGATGCACGAGCAGCACAGGAGAATGGCGAGTAGGGTGGCGGGCACCGTTTTTGCAGAAATGTAAAAACAGCGCAAACATGCAGAGGACAAGATGAGAGTTTTAGTTAAGGATAGTTATATAGTTGTACTAGACCAAGTGGGACCCGTTGGGTCCCTGTCACACCGGAGGCCTGGTTCCCTAACGCAACCCGTTCCCCAACGCAATATTCCACTACTCACCCGTTCCCCCATATTCCAGCACTCACCCATAGCCCCCAACTGTGCAGGGGCGTATCCCCCAGCACTGCACTCATGCTTTGTGGACTTTAACAAAGAATGCTATTGCCCCCTCCCCCTTATGTTCAGCTAAAATCTTGCTGGAAGGACTGAGTTTTCCTCGATTGCAACTTTGTTGCAAGCTGGGCCAGCAAGGGTTTAGATCCTAAATAGCTGCAAATTTTTTCTTAAACTTGAATTTGTAAATTTTGAATGGCAATAATTTGTGAAATATAACATTAATCTGAACGAAACTTGACGCAAACGATGACATGACAGTGGTGAGTAAGGTGGTGCAAAAAAATTTGCGCTATCGTGTACCCTTTTGGCCTAGTTCTGGGATCACATGGTTACGCGTGCATCAATAAATATAAACAAACAAGATGAGAGTTTAATAGCCCTGTCCCATGGTACGAGTTCATTCCAAGACCTCTCCCGAGTTTAAAAAAAAATCAAGCTCGTGGTAAGCACGGAGAATAAAAGCAGCAGGTACGTCGGAGCTCGGGGACGCCTCTTAGCGGCTCATAACGCTAACGGCAGGTCCTCGGGAAGACTCGCTAACGGCAGGTAAGCACAGGAAGATTCGTGAAGATTTTTCAACGTTGGAAAATGTCCACGAGAGCCCCGAGTACCGACGAGTGGCCATTACCGTAAATCTCCAAGTTCGAATCAGGGCAAACGGGAGAGCTCTTGGAATGAACTCGAACCGTGGGACAGGGCTTTTCGTAATGTACTAGACCAAATGGGACCCGTTGGGCGGCCTGCAGCATGACACACACACTAACCACCCCCCACACACACAGGGGGAGGGAGGGGGGAGGGGGGGAGAGAGTAGAGGGGAGAGGAGGAGGGGGGGAGAGTATAGGGGAGAGGAGGAGGGGGGGGGGAGCAGGGCGAGGGGGGAGCTGGGCGATTGAAATTTATTTGACATTTTTGAACATTTTGATTAATAACTGGAGAAATAATGCATTAATTTTTCAGTTAAGGCGATTTTTGACTTCATGTGATAAACTTCTACAGAAATATGTTAAAATTTTACCGTGAGAGTCGTTTTTTCGAGGTATGATTACACACACACACACACACACACACACACACACACACACATACACAGCGGGTCCGATCTAAGCTGTCAATGAATACAGCAAATTTTGTTTTTAAATGTCGTGGCAGCTAGGTCAGGTGCAAAGGCATTGTGAGGTCACAGGGCGGGGTCAGGTGGGGGGGAAGGGCCGGGCGGGGCCATGAGGCAGTTGGGCCAGGTACAAAGGCATTGTGAGGTCAGCGGGCGGGGCCAGCAGCCAGACTTGGGGGGGGGTAAGGCCTGGCGGGGCCTGGAGGCAGTTGGGCCAAGTGCAAAGGCATTGTGAGGTCAGCAGCTGGGCAACCTTAATATTTTTTTAAATGTCGGAGGGGGAGAGATCTCCCACCCCTGTCCAATTGTGATGTGATTGTACATCTGTGAGGTGGCACTTTGACTCATACAGCAGTTTGATTTTAGTGGGACCACGTGAAGGTTCCAATCTCCCACCCCTGTCCCATTGTGATGTCATATATGTAAATGAGATCCATTGTGATTGGGCACTGACTCATGCAGCAGTTCGATTTTAAATTTTGTTGGTGTTTTGTAAACAATTTTTATTCAAAATCTGGGGAAATAATTGACCAAATCTAGAGAGGAGTGGATTTCTGAAATCATAACTTAAATCCCTACCGAAATATGTAAAAATCTCCGCGTTTTAGCCTCTGGAATTCGAGGAAATACGTTTCAAAGGCAAAATGACACACACACACACACAGTTTTAATAGATACTAGACCAAGTGCTGACCCGTTGGGTCTGCTCCCCCAACGCAGCCGTTCCCTACCCGTAGCCCCCACGGGAGACGTAGTCCTCCAACTCAAGCGGCTCAGGAATCAGCAGTGCGGCTGTTTTTAAATGGCGTCTTTGAGGCGAGATGCGGGCGCCAGCAGGAGGCGACAAAATGAGTGAGTGGGGGGGAGAAGGATTTTATTAAAAATGTGTACATAAACACGACAAAATTTAATGAGGAGTGGATACTTGGAATGAAAAGTGAAATCTCTACCGAAATGGAAAAAAAGTCGGCGTTTCTGGGTCTGAAGTTGGCGTAGCAACGAATCAAAGGCTGGCAGCCACAAGTCAGAAACACACACAGCCAGCCAGCAGCCACACAGTTTTAATATTATACTAGACCAAGTGCAGACCCATCGAGTCTGTTTCCCCAACGCGCGTTTGGTGTGGGGGGGGAGACGGGGTGGGGAGAGGGGCGGGTGAGAAGAGGGGAGGGAGGGGAGAGGGGGAGGAGGAAACGGGAGAGATTTGGGAGGGAGAGGAGAGCGGGGTAGGGGGAGAGAGAAGGGGATGGGGGGAGTGGAAGGAGAGCGGGGAGGTAGGAAGAGGGGTAGGGGGGTGGGAGAGGGGTAGCGGGGAGTGGTGCAAGAGAGAGGGGAAGGGGGTGGTGGGGAGATGTGGTGAAGAGGGGATGGGAGGAGGGAGATGGGTGAGGAGAGGGAGATGGAAAGGGGGGAGAGGGGGGAAGGGGAGGAGGAAAGTGGGGTGGGGAGGGGATGAGAGAGGGGTGGGGGAGGGGAGAGAGGGGCAAGTGTGGAGGGAGGGGGAGAGTGGTAGGGGGCGGGGGAAGAGTGGGATGGGAGGGGGAGAGGGGAAATAGTGGTGAGGGAGGGGGAAGGGTAAGAGTGCTGAAGAGGGGTAGGGGGAGTGGTGGAAGAGGCAGATATGGGTAGGGGGAGAGGGGGGGGAGAGAGGGGTGGGGGTTGGGTGGGAGGGGAAGAGGGAGAGGGGGGGAAAAGGAGGAGGAGAGGGGTGTGGGAGGGGGTGAAAGAGGCATGGGAGAGGAGAAAGGGAGGGGGAAGAGTGTGGAGGGAGAGGGGTAGGGGGAATAATGGGGAGGGAAGGGAGGGGCCAGAGAGGGGTGGGGCGAGATAAGTGGAAGAATGGGGAGGGAGGGGGAGAGTGTAGGGGGAGTAGTGGGAGAGGGACAGAGGGGTAGGGGAATGGGTGGGGGATAGAGGGGGGAGGGGAGAGAGGTGTGGGGGAGGGAGGGGATTAGGGAGATGGGGTAGGGGAGGGAGGGGGAAGAGTGTGGAGGGGGGAGGGGTGGGAGGAGAGAGGGGTGGGGGACGGTAGGAGAGACGGATGGGGGAGGGCGAGAGAGGTGGGGGGAGGGAGGGGAGGAGGAAGGGAGAGGGGTGGGGGGAGAGAGGGAAAAGAGTGGGGAGGGGGAGGGGGGAGAGAAGTGGAAGAGTGGTGAGTGAGGGGTAGCGGGGAGTGGTGCAAGAGAAAGGGGGTGGGGGAGATGGGGGTGGGAGGGGGGAAGGGGGTGGGGGTGAGATGGTTCGGGGAGGGGGCAAGAGAGGGGTGGGGGAGGGGAGAGAGGGGTGGTGGAAGGGGGGAGAGGGGGAAGAGTGTGGAGGGAGGGGGAAGAGTGGTGAGGGATGGGGGAAGGTAAGAGTGGGGAAGGGAGAGGGTTAGGGAGGGAGGGAGAGAAGTGGAAGAGGGAGGGGGGAGTGGTGGAAGAGGGAAGAGAGGGGTTGGGGGAGGGAGTGAAGGGGGTGGGGGGAGAGAGGGTGGGGATGGGGGGAGAGGGGTGGGGGATGGGGGTGAGAGAGGGATGGGTGTGGGTGAGTCCATCTATTCCCCACTCCTATCACCCCCCACTCCTCTCCCTCTATTCCCACACTCTCCCTCCTCATCTCCCCCATTCCCCACTCTCTCTCCCTCCTCACCTCCCCCATTCCCCACTCTCTCTCCTTACTCCCTCCTCTCCCTCAAACCTCCCACTCCCCCTCTTCACCTACCCAGGATCTCGCCTGTCCCCGGGGGGGGGGGGGGGGGGGGGAGAGGGGTGGGGGAAGGGGGGAGAGAAGTGGAAGAGTGGGTAGGGAGGGGGATAGGGGGAGTGGTGGAAGAGGGACAGAGGGGGTGGGGGGAGAGAGGGGGAAGGGGGGGAGGGAGAGGTGGGGGAAGGGAGAGAAGTGGAAGAGTGGGGAGGGAAGGGGAGAGGGGTAGGGGGAGTGGTGGAAGAGGGACAGAGGGGTAGCGGGGAGGGGGCGGGGGAGAGAGGGAAGGGAGGGGGAGGGGGGAAGAGTGTGGGGAGGGGGAAGGTGGTTGAGGGAGGTGGGGGAGAGGGAAGTGGGATGGGGGTGGGAGGAGGAGAGGGGGGGGGAGGAGAGAGGGGTGGGGGAGGAGGGAGATGGGGTAGGGGTGGGGGGAAAGAGTGGGGAGTAGTGGGAGGGGGAGAGGTAGGGGCAGTTTATCTATTCCACATTCTCTTATCACCCCCAATCCTCTCTCTATTCCCACACACGTGATCACGCACTTCGACACAGGCTGCGGGGGGGGGGGCTGGTGCAAAGGCATATGTAAATGAGATCCATTCGGATTGGACATCTGTGAGGGATGGCATTGTGACATCACACAATGGAACATGCTGTGACATCAGGCGGGGGGGCGGGGCTGGTGCTGGAGCAAAGGCATATGTAAATGAATCTATTCCGATTGGACATCTGTGAGCATTGGGCATTGTGACATCACACGATGGAACGTTCACCAACATTCTATGGGTGAGCTGTTTTTTTTTGGTTTTTTTACTTTTTTGGGGGGGGGAGGATTTTATTAAAAATGTGTACATAAACACGACAAAATTTAATGAGGAGTGGATTTGAGAATGTAAAAGTGAAATCTCTACCGAAATGGAAAAAATCTGGGAGAATTTAAGAGTTGTTTTGGCGTAGCAAGGAATGAAAGGCCGAATCTGGCACCCACAAACACACACACACACAGACACACACACACACACACACACACACACACACACACACACACACACACACACACACACACACACACACACACACACACACACAGAGGTTTAATATATAGATAATAATAATAATAATACATTTTATTTATGGGTGCCTTTCAAGAGTCTCAAGGACACCTTACAAAAATTTAGCAAGTAGAGGAAAAACATGTAAGGGGAATGAAATAAATAGTAGAGACATGACTAGTACACAAATTAAAGACAGAATTCAATTCAAAACACAATATGAGGCAATTCAAGCACAGATGAAAAGGGAGGGGGACGTGGGGCTAAGGATAGGCAGAGGTGAAGAGATGGGTCTTGAGGCGGGACTGGAAGATGGTGAGGGGCACGGAATTGCGGATCAGTTGGGGGAGGGAGTTCCAGAGCCTGGGAGCTGCCCTGGAGAAGGCTCTGTCCCCAAAACTGCGGAGGTTGGACTTGTGGATGGAGAGGAGACCGGCTGATGTGGATTTGAGGGACCGTGAGGGTTGGTAGGGGGAAAGAAGGAGGTTTTAATGACATGGCGGATGTGAGGCTCAAGGGAGAGGGTGGAATCAAAGATCACGCCAAGGTTGCGGGCTTGGGGAGATGGGGAGACAGTGGTGTCGTCGATGGTGAGAGTGGGGTTATTGAATTTGCTGAGTGTGGATTTGGAGCCTATGAGGAGGAATTCTGTTTTATCGCTGTTGAGTTTGAGGAAGTTATGTTGCATCCAGGTTTTTATAGCTGACAAACAGGAGTTGATATGGGAGAGGGGGGGGGGGGGGGGTTGTGGGGGGATTTGGTGCCGAGGTAGGACTGGATGTCATCGGCGTAACAGTGGAAGTCCAGGTTGAAGTGGCGGAGTATCTGACCAAGGGGGAAGATGTAGATGATGAAGAGGAGGGGGCCGAGTACGGAGCCTTGGGGAACGCCTTGAGTGACTGTGGCTGTAGCAGAGGTGTGGTTGTGGAGAGAGATGAAGTGGGATCTGTTGGAAAGGTAGGAACGGAGTCAGCTGAGTGTAGAACCTTCAATGCCGAGGTCTTTGAGTCTGGTGAGCAGGATGTTATGGTTCACTGTATCAAAGGCTGCGCTCAGGTCGAGGAGGATGAGGATGTTGAGGGAACCAGTGTCAGCATAGGTGAGGAGGTCGTTGAGGACTTTGAGGAGAGCAGTTTCTGTGCTATGGAGGGGGCGAAAGCCAGATTGGAGGGGTTCAAGTAGGTTATACGCAAGGAGGTGGGAATGAAGTTGTGACGCAACGATACGCTCCAGGGTTTTTGAAAGAAAGGGGAGGTTTGAGATTGGGCGGTAGTTAATGAGAGAGGAGGGATCAAGACCAGGTTTCTTGAAGATTGGTGTGACAGCAGCAGTTTTGAAAGCGGAGGGGACAATTCCTTGGGACAATGAGGAGTTGAAGAGATTAGTGAGGTAGGGGCAGAGAACGGGGAGGCAGGACTTCAGCAGGGGAGTGGGGAGAGGGTCGAGGGAGCAGGTAGTGGGTTTGGAAGAGCTGATGAGTTTGGAGATTTCAGTAGGGGTGACCAGGTCAAACTGAGAGAGGAAGCAGTGTGGAGGAGGGGTAAGGAGGTCAGTGGAGATGTTGAAAGGAGGGGCCTTGGTAGGTGGTGGAGTGGATGCTGGGGAGTCGGGTACAGGGGATAAAGATTGATAGATGGTGCTGATTTTATCAGCGATAAAGTGGAGGAATGAGTTGCAGAGATCCGGAGTAGAGGTAGGGAGAGTGTTGGCTCGAGGCTTGAGGAGGTTGCCCACTGTGGAGAAGAGGGTTCTGTGGTTTAGGCAGGGATCGGTGAATATGGAGGAGAGGTAGGCAGATTTTGCAGCAATGAGGGCAACTTTGTAGTCAGTGAGGTGGAGTTTGTAAGCTTCATGGTGGACTGTGAGAGATGATTTCTTTGTGAGTCGTTCAAGTCGGCGACCAGTCTGTTTCATCTTACGAAGTGCAGATTATTAATTTGCTCCTTTTACCCCATAACCGCCCTATCCACTGACGCATAGCCCCCAACTCGCAGATGCGTCTAGGGGGGGGGGGGTAGAGAGTGAGGGCAGAGAGAGAATGAGGAGACAGAGGGGCAGAGACAGAGGGAGAGGAGGGTGGAGGAGGAGAGGATGGGTGGGGGAGAGAGTGGGGAGGGGGGAAGGGAGAGAGAGGGGGATGAGGATGGGGGGAGGGGTGGAGAGTGGGGAGGGTGAAGGGGGGACCAGTGGTAGGGGGAAGGGGGTGGTAGAGAGGGAGGGGGAGAAGGTTGTGTGAGGAGGCTAGAGAGGGGAGGGGAGAGGTGGAGAGAGAGAATGGAGGGGGAGAGTGAGAGAAGGGGAGAGAGAAAGGAGAGGTAGAGGGGAAGGGGGTGAGAGAGAGAAGGGGGGAGTGGGAGAAAGGCACGGGGTGGAAGGGAGGGGGAGAGATTTCCCGCCCATGTCCCATTGTGATATCATATGTAAATGAGATCCATTGTAATTAGACATCTGTGAGATGGCGCTGTGACTCATGCAGCAGTTTGATTTTAGTGGGACCACGTGAAGGTTCCAATCTCCCACACCTGTACCATTGTGATGGCATATGTAAATGAGATCCATTGTGATTAGACGTCTGTGAGATGGCACTGACTCATGCAGCAGTTTGATTTTAATATTTTTTTAATGTTTGTGAACAATTTTATTCAAAATCTGGGGAAATAGTTGACCAAATATAGAGAGGAGTGGATTTCTGAAATCATAAGTTAAATCCCTACCAAAATATGTAAAAAATCTCCGCATTTTTGCGTCTGGTTTTCGAGGAAATACGTTTCAAAGGCAAAATGACACACACACACACACACACACACACACACACACACACACAGTTTTAATATATAGATAGATATATAGATTGATATCAAGTGTTGCTCTGAATTGGAACATTTGCTGTCTTGCAACTGATCTTGTCTCTTTCTATTAACCTTGCAGTTATAATGCAATCTGTTCCGTTAACACATAGATCTTTAAAATGCATAAGGGCAGGGAACATTTCTATCATCCCTATTAATCTTAAATCTTTCTAATCAATTAATGAAACCCTGAAAGCTCTTACTTTTCTCCCTTCCCCGTTAGGTATACTAAATTTGTTGTGGTAGCTACTTTAAAATTAAGATTATTGCACTGTTTATAAAAAGCCTACTGTGGTCCCCATAACCATTAGCATTCAATTAGTCTGAAGTGCTTTGATGAGCAATTTTTCTAAACGGATCTTATTCTTAAATTGCTAATCATGTGAAGTTTCTGTATATTCAGTGGTGTTATGGGAAATCCTGCCGTCTTGTATTTAAACTTGACATTATTTATGTTTGTATTTTAGAACGTAATTGTATCGAGCGCAACTGAAGAGGTATGGTTTATGATTTAATTATCCAATATTGTGTCTTCAGTAATGAGTAAACTTGATATTATGTTCTGATTAAATTTTCTCCCATTTGAGTGCTAATATTTTCTACAGTTATTTTATTTATTATAGTCCCACCAGGAGCAGTGTATTTGACCAGCTAAGTGCAAATTTACATTTTTGCTTTGCACTTGCAGCAGCAGTTTGCAAGAGAGAATTGTTTCAATAATTAAGTGATGCTGGTTAAGTTGATTTTCTTCAAATTAATGATATGACAGTT
Source organism: Amblyraja radiata (assembly GCF_010909765.2). Lineage (NCBI taxonomy): Eukaryota > Metazoa > Chordata > Chondrichthyes > Rajiformes > Rajidae > Amblyraja > Amblyraja radiata. The sequence goes on from NC_045970.1 coordinate 4,913,080, forward strand.
TATTATAAAGATTTAATAGTGGGACAGATCTTGCTGAACTCATTGGATGCTTTCAAGAGAGAGCTTGATAGGGCTCTTAAAGATAGTGGAGTCAGGGGATATGGGGAGAGGGCAGGAACTGATTGTGGATGATCAGCCATGATCACATTAAATGGCAGTGCTAGCTCGAATGGCCGAATGGCTTACTCCTGCACCTATTGTCTATTGTCCCCCATACCTGCTTTCACCTTGTCCAGCTCCGGAGAGGCCTACCTAACTAGCCATCTGCATTCTCTAGTCTAGTGGCATGGTCTTGGTGGTGTCTTAGCTTCAGGTACTCCTGTGATGTGTCTATGCCCTAGAAGTCTCTTTGACTTTAAGCAAAGCTGGGGCCAGGGCTTTCATGCTGTACTGTGTATTTGTTCTGAATTTGTACATGTTTGTTCAGAGGCATTTAACATTTTTAAATGGATAAAAATAATTATGTAATGCAATGTAAAAAAAATGTTAAAATAAAATTGTTCTTAAGTTATAGCAGTAGAATTAGGCCATTTGGCCATCAAGTCTACTCCCCCCATTTAATCATAGCCGATATATCTCTCGCTCTCAACCCCATCCTCCTGCTTCTCCCCATAACCCCTGACACCCGTACCAATTAAGTATCTATCTATCTCTGCCTTAAAAATATTATTTAAAACTTTAAAGCACAATAATTTTGAAATAAAATGACTACATGTTGGCTATTGGAGCATTATTTAAAATGACACTGTTGAAATTGATTAATAACCTGACCTTGGTGCAGGATTCAGGAGACTATTTTTCCAGCGTAATCCTGGGAAATTTGAGCAAGGCTGGGCCTTCAGCACTGTATTCCATGTGGATAGTAAATGTGACCTTTACAATTGCCCATATCGTGAAATGCACATTTGGAAAAGTTTTACTTTTTGGGTTTGTTTCTCCCCTAAATCAGAATATTAATGCTTTTTCTTTGTCTAGTTTTTAGGACTGAGAGGACCATATGACATTTCTAACTTGTATCCTTAACTAAATGTACTTGTGAAAATAATTATGCTCTGTATTCTTACATATTTCTACGTGAAAGCAGTTGGCACAAGGAACTGCTGGTGCTGGTTTAGAAAAATAATGCACAAAGTGCTGGAGCAATTCAGCATGTCAGACAACATAAATGGCCTGTCCCACTTGGCGATTTTGCCAGCGTCATATCAGTGTCGCCAAAAGATTTTGAACATTTCAAAAATCCAGCCGCGACAAAAAGTGGTTGCGACGCTTGAAAAAACGCCGCGCGTCATACGTCATCACGCTGCGTATTTTTCGGTGACATGATACGTCAATCAATGATGCCGGCAGTCGCCGAAAAAATCGGCAAGAGGGACAGGCCCTTAAGGTAGACACAAAATGCTGGAGTAACTCAGCGGGTCAGGCAGCATCTCTGGAAAGAAGGAATAGGTGACGTTTTCCTGGAGAGAAGGAATGGGAGACAACATCTCTGGAGAACATAGATAGTTGATGTTTCAAGTCGAGATTTCTTCAGTCTGATTGTGGGGGTGGAGAGAAAGCTGGAAGAGAGGAGGGACTGGACAAAGCTTAGCGAGTAGATATAGATATAGATGAGGATGGGTTGTGATTGGCAGATGGTTGAACATAGGCCAGAGATGAAAAGACAAACGTGTGAGATGTGAATTGTGAACCCAGAGGAAGGAATGTAGGTGAAAGGGGAGTTCAATGGGAAGAAATGGGTGCAAATCCAGATGGGGCACGGGGAGGGGGGGGTGGGGAGAGAAGGTGGGGGTTGTTTGTAGCTTAGTTACCTGAATTTGGAGAATTCAATCCTCGTACCATTGGGTTGTAACCTACTCGAGTGGAATATGAGGTTTTGTTCCTCCAATTTGTGTTTGGCCTCACTCTGGCAATGGAATAGGCCCTGGACAGAAAAGGTTAGTTTAGGAAAGGAATGGGAGTTACAATCGCCACCAGCAATCACCTCGTACACTAGCACTGTCCTATTACACACTAGGGACAGTTTACAGAAGTAAATTAACCTGGAATCCTGTATCTCTTTGAGTGTGGGAGGAAACCGGAGCACCTGGAAAAAATCTACACAGTCACAGGTCGAATGTACAAACTCTGTGCAGACAGCTCCCGTGGTCTGGATCGAACCTGTGTAAGATGGCAATTTTACCACAGCGCCACTGTGTCGCCTGTCCTTAGTAATAGCAACGTTATTAACTTCCGCCCCCGACTCTCTTGAATTTCTGGCACGTTGCTGGTGCCTTCTGCTGTGAAGACTGAGGCAAAAAACTTATTCAATTCATAAAAACATAGAAAAATAGATGCAGGAGTAGGCCCTTCGGCCATTTAATATGATCATGGCTGATCATCTAAAATCAGTACCCCTTACCTGCTTTTTCCCCATACCCTTTGATTCTTTTAGCCCTAAGATCTCAATCTAACTCTTTTGAAAACTTCAATGCATTGGCCTCCACTGCCTTCTGTGGCAGAGAATTCCACTGGCAGAGAATATGTCTGTCATTTCTTTGTTCCCCATTGCTACTTCTCTATCATCATTTTCCAGTGGTCCAATGTCCACTCTTGCCTCTCTTTTACTCTTTATATATCTGAAGAAACTTTTGGTATCCTCTTTTATATTGTTAGGATACCTTATTTCATCTTTTCTCTCCGTATTGTCTATTTTGGTTTTTTAAAACTTCCCAATTCTCTAGCTCTCCACAAATCTTTGCACTTTCACTCATCTTCTGGTTTTAATGCTGTCTTTGACTTCTTTTGCCTGCCACGTTCGCCTCATTTTCCCCTTAAAATATTCTACCTCTTTGGAATGAAAAGATCCTGTGTCTTCCAAATTATTCCCAGAAACCCCTGCCATTGCTACTCCACCGTCATTCCTGCTAGGGTCCCTTTCCAATCAACTTTAATACCACACACATACTCAAAAAACAAACAATAGTATTAATAGTTTTATTAGTTATAAGTATTAGTGATAATTTTTTTTGCCTTCCATCACAGCAAGGAGGAGATGCGCTGTGATGGATGTCTGTGTAAATTGTGTTGTGTCTTGGGTCTTTTTTTTCATGTGTGTAAGACTGCAGAAACAACATTTCATTTGAGCCTCTATCCGTTGATGTGCTTTATTTATAATTGCATCAGTGAGCAGGGTCCAGGAAAGATCTTCGGAAATATGCAAGCCCTGGAATTTGAAGTTTTTGACTCCACCATCTATAGGCGGAAGTCCCTTTGGGCCTTTTTGATGGCCTTGTCAATGTTGTATGTGGACTTCTTATAGACCTCTGTGTCACCAGACCTGAATCCCTGGGATCTGGTCGTCAGAAGAATGCGGATCTCCTGATTAATCACAGGCTTCTGGTTAGGAAACACTCGGAAGGTTTTTGTAGGAACACAGTCCTCCATACATTTCCTTATGAAGTCAGTAACGACTGTGGCGTATTCATTCAGGTCCGTTGCCGAGTCCTTGAACATTGCCCAATCTACTGACTCCAAGCAGTCCTGTAGTTGTTTCTCTGCCTCCCCAGACCAGCTCTATAACTCCTATCAGGTTTTGTTTTTTTATAGCCTTGCAGTTTTGTATTTCTACCCACAAAGATTCTACATCTTCTGATCCGATGTCACCACTTGCCAAGGACTGAATTTCATTCCTTATCAGCAGAGCCACCCAACTGACTGTCTTTTCGATAGGATGTGTATCCTTGGATATTCAGCTCCCAGCTTTGAACCTCTTTCAACCAAATCTCTGTGATGCTCACAACAACGTATTTACCAATTTGTAACTACGCTATAAGCTTTGTTCCGTACCCTGCGTGCATTCAAATACAACGCCTTTAGTTCAGTATTCAGCACCCCTCTTCTCAAATTGGTCCGCATTTTGCCTGACCTTGGACTCTAATCCCTTCTTAAATGTTCTGTCCTATTTCTTCTTCTTCTGGAGACTTCAGTAACCTCTCCTGTGCTCTCCTTCCCTTTATCCAAACATTTCCAGATTGTTGAACCCAACCCCCACTCCCCTCACTATTCTAGTTAAAAGCCTTATCTAGGCCCTAGTCATGCGGTTCATCAGGACCCAGCTCCCAGCAGGTTTCAGGCGGAGACCGTCCCATTGGAACAGTGATATACATGTTTTACACATGTCTAGTGAGAAAGAATATAATATGGAGAGAAAAGGAATTGGTGAATTTATTCTCCTATCAGAGCACCTGTAAATAATGATGATGTATATGGTGATACATTGTCGTGCCTCCAATTCTGTAAAACATGGGCAGAATACTCATCATGGAAAACAATGTCCTTGAATGTTCCATTGCAAAATGGATTTTTGTTTTCTGCCTTATCACTTCATAATAAGGTAGTTACAGGAATAAACTTGTTGCTTTGCTATAAAGTTTATAATCCTTGACTAAATTACTGAAAGTGGGATCCTTTTTGGTTTATCTGAAGAAGATGCCAAAGCTGCTGTATCAACAAACTGCAGAGCTGTCGTTTTGCATGGAGGTGAGTAAATGCACTCAATTACAACAGTCTTGGTCATTTACTGCACTCACTTAAGTTAAGCAAAATTGATTAAAGTAGTTGGTTTGTCAATTTCTGCACTAAATATCATCCTGGAGTTTTAGTCTGTTTGTTTCAAATTAATATGAATAGAACGGTAGAGCAAATGTTTTTGTTAGCAGCAGTAGTGGTTCAGGTTAGAAAGTAGTTTATTGGATGTTATGGAGATAATCCCTTATCCTGAAGAGACAAGAATCTGCAGATGATGACATTTTAAACAAAACACAAACTGCTGGATGAACTCAGTGGGTCAAGCAGGATCTGTGGGGGGAATTCAGACAACGTTTCAGACCGTGACTCTTCAGACTGACTTGAGTAGAGTAGAGAAACCTGGAAAAGAGAGTTGACGGCAGAATAAGGAAATAGTCCTCCATGGCAACCCACACGCCAGGGATACTGGCTTCACTGGATCCGACAACTCCCCTGGCTATTTCTAGGCCGGAGGTATTGATGCTGCCTGCTCCAAGAGCTGATAGAAGTATATAAAGTTATGAGAGGCTTGGACATGGTAGACAGTCAAATATTTCTCCCAGAATGGACATGTCAAAGACTAGAGGGCCTACCTGTCCCTGCATCTCCTCTTTCACTTCCATCTAGGGACTCCATCAGCCCTTCCAGGTGAGACAGAGGTTCACATACACTTCTTCAAACCTTCTAGATCAGGTACTCTCATGAATTAGGCCTCCTTTACAGAAGTAAGAACAAGCCGAGGCTAGGCAACCATTTCACCGAATAGCCAAGGCCTGTTGAAAAACCCGGTCACCACCATTTTAACTCCCCTTCCCACTACCACACCTTCCCTTCTGTCTTTGACCACTTCTATTGCCAGAGTGAGGCTTGACGCGACCTAGAGGAACAGCACCTCGTATTCCATTCAGGTATAAACATTGAATTCTCCAATTTTAAGTCATAACCCACTCCCGTTTTTCCTGTGGTTTCCCAACACATTTTTCCACTCCAATCAGTTGACTCGCTACTTTCCTTCAAATACTCATCTCCCATTTCCGTATCCCCTTTTCCCATTTATTTCTCCTCCCCTCCCTCTGGTTTTACTTTTCACTCCTCCTCTCTTTGCCACTCTTTTTTCTCCTTTTTATCTCTATCCATTGTCATTTGCCAATAAACCCCCCTCAGCTGTATTAATATCATAAGCAAGGCTTTGCCCTATCCCCAGCTCTCTTTTCCAGCTTTCTTTCCATCCCCCTCCCCCCCATTGCAATGTTTGAAGGGTTCCAAACTGAAGCGGGTTGTCTGTCCATTCCCTCCACAGTGTCCACCAAAAAGCACCTTTCTTGTGGGCATAATTTTCATTATAATGATGCATCTATATTGTCACACTGTGTTCTTTGAGTGTCAGTATGTGAGAAATGAGGTATGATATGTATGCCTGTGGTGTGCCAAAGACAGTCTGAGGTAACATGCAACAAGCAACTGCCGTAATGCTATGGTGGACTTGCTCAGAAGTGATCAACTTATCTTTCTACTGCCTCAAGGCAGCTACTGTTGGGAAGTAATGAAAAATGAAAAAAATCTGTTTGTAATTAGTGGTGCCAAGATTTTTGTGGTTGTATAAAATAAATATGATTTGAGGGGCTGAATATGATTGATATTTTACAGACTTCATAAACACCAAATTAACATGAAAACTGAGGGAAATTAGTAAACTACAGTTTTCTTTCATCTAACATTCCTAAAGTTCCATCAGTCTGAAGAAGGATTTTGGCCCGAAACGTTGCCTATTTCCTTCGCTCCATAGATGCTGCCTCACCCGCTGAGTTTCTCCAGCATTTTTGTCTACCTTCCTAAAGTCGCATGCTTTGTTGTAATGTGGAAATCAACAGGAATAATCAGTGATGGGCTACCTGATATCACATTGGCTACATGAGTGACCTTACATTAAATTCTGTGCTGCCAAATGTTACTCTGCAGCAACCAGAAAGACTGCATTAGGTGTGATCCACACCACAAGAAATGTTACAGCATCTGAAGGGAAAGATGAAGGAAGGCCTCGTAAAAAAACCAAGACTGAACATAACGGGTGATGGAAAGAAAATCTTTGCTATAACCACCATTTTATTTGCCTCATAAATATGAAACTTTGTCCTTGTTTTTTCTGAATAATGATCTAACAGCATTGTGTTGCAGTTACTATTATAATTGATAGTTAGCATTTCTGTCATCAAAAATAAAGGAGTTTATATTTGATTGCATTCTGTGTGTTAAATATCTTTGTTAGCTCAAATGTAATATTCTATCAGTTCTGAGAAATTCAAAGTTACGAACCAGTAAGTAGGTCAAAGAAAGTGAACACAATATTTTAATAAGGGCCTCCATGTGATCTATTTTTGTGCAAGCTTCCATTAAATTGAATCATAATAGATTTGGGCAACAATGTACTCTACCTATTTATTGACAAAAGCTTTTCACTGTACCTCAGTACACATGGCAATAAACTAAACCCAAACTCAGACAAATATTAGTTATTTTAAATTATCAATATATCATAATTATCAGATGCAAAAAAAACTGAGAATGGTGAGGAGTCCATAAATACCATGTTTGCTGCCCCTTTCTTTTCTTATAGTAATTTGGTGCCATTGAACCAAGATTGGAGAGAGGCAGCACTGCCACTTGAGGCTCTTCCTTATTTTTGTTGAAACCATGTCATAAAATAATATGTGTGGCATGTTCTTAATGTTGTTAATATTGTTCAATAACTAGATCCATCTCCTACCTCCCTACAAGAGTACAATCTAGTATTGTCCATAATGTACGTTGTAAGCAGTGAACTCTAGCTCGGTGGTTGTGTCTACAGATGCAGACCAGATTTACGCCAAGACAAGTCAATGAAGCAAGTTTCCTCAGTGCTGTATCTTGCTGAATGGACCGTATCTTCATCCAAATACAATGCTGAGTCAGGCAGGATCTTCACGTTCTCAAAATAAGTTTAAATGCATTCTTGCTGTTGGGAGAGCACTTTATGATAATCACAGCTTAGCAACTGGATTGGAATGACGAAACAATGTATGAAACACAAGATGTAAAATAGATGTTGGTGCCAGAAATGAGAGGTTATACATATGACAAAATATTGAATTGGCAGGGATTCTTCCCGACGATAAAACTTGATAGATTGGGAAATGTGTTAGGACAGGCATGAGGAAGATGTTTCAATTTTCTGGTGAGTCCAAAACTAACTTGTCTAAGTATAAGATTGTTGCTAATAGACGCTTGCTCGGAAGAAATATCATTGTTTCGGGTATCATTAGCATGTGAATTGAATTACAAGTAATAGTTAAGTTTCCCATCATTACAACAAAGGGAATAAGGAATGGAGTCCGAGTCGTTCAGGTGAAAAGCTTTGGTCCATGGCATACACCTATGCTGTAAACTAATTTGTATTATTATAGAAGTTGAAAATATTTATGTTTCAAGACGCTGTTTTCTCATCCTGTCCACGGCAGTGGGAAATGTTTTAAGACTGAGCTCCTTTCACAGTTCCACCCAAAACCTTGCAAGTTAAAAGCTCAGCAAGTCAGCAATTGGGTATATTTTATATGGGATGTGACATTTTTACCAGCCCCCCAAGAAAATGGTTTATTTGAATGAAAAATATCTTCCTAATTACTACACCTCTCATCCAGTCTAAATAAGGGTCTCGACTGGACACTTAGACATAGAAAATAGGTGCAGGAGTAGGCCATTCGGCCCTTCGAGCCTGCACCGCCATTCAATATGATCATGGCTGATCATCCAACTCAGTATCCTGTACCTGCCTTCTCTCCATACCCCCTGATCCCTTTAGCCACAAGGGCCACATCTAACTCCCTCTTAAATATAGCCAATGAACTGGCCTCAACTACCTTCTGTGGCAGAGAATTCCAGAGATTCACCACTTACTGTGTGAAAAATGTTTTCCTCATCTCGGTCCTGAAAGATTTCCCCCTTATCCTTAAACTGTGATCCCCTTGTTCTGGACTTCCCCAACATCGGGAACAATCTTCCTGCATCTAGCCTGTCGAACCCCTTAAGAATTTTGTAAGTTTCTATAAGATCCCCCCTCAATCTTCTAAATTCTAGCGAGTACAAGCTGAGTTTATCCAGTCTTTCTTCATATGAAAGTCCTGACATCTCAGGAATCAGTCTGGTGAACCTTCTCTGTACTCCCTCTATGGCAAGAATGTCCTTCCTCAGATTAGGAGACCAAAACTGTATGCAATACTTCACCTATTCCTTTCCAGAACATCTCCAGAGATGCTGCCTGACCTGAGTTTCTCCAGCATTTTGTACCTATCCTCATCCCTAATCCTTGCATGGAAATATGTTCTTCCTGGTCATCCTATCTATAACCCTCATAGCTTGTACATCTTGATTAAATTTCCCTTCTTTATAAAAACACTCAATCCCCAACGTAATATTTTCACCTAATGTTTCTAGCCTTGATAATATTCTTAAATTTCTTCTACACCCTCACTGGTTAAAACACATCCTTCATCAAACGTGATTACTGTAACTTGGCTGTATTCTAGCCCAATTGTTTTAACCATTTTCCCCTCGTCACTTTAATTTCATGTATCTTGTGTTTTATGACTGTTGGCAGATCAATTTCACTCCTGGGATAAATAAAGTTCTATTGTATAGTATTTGTGCCATGAGCTCATTGCTCTGTATGTGCTCTGAAACCGCTCATTGTACTTTCTGATCTACCTCATCTCATCTGTCCGTCCATCTTTAGAATCATGGACATGCACCCCAACCTCCCACAGTTCATGTACACTGAATCTAAGTGCTATCTTCTTGTGTAGGGCGTGCACAGCCTAAAGTTATAGGACAACTTGTTCTATTTGATCTTATTTGATTGTACACGCCTGGTTGATTGCATTCGTCGGAAACAGGGCGGACCACGTGAAGGTTGCAATCTCCCACCCTCTAAGTGCTACAAAACGCTATAAGGAAGACAAATGAAAAATACCTGAATGAGCAACAGTCTTTCACTTTCACTAACGGTCAAAGTGTGGTGATGAATTAAGTGACAACCACTTATTGCCTAATGCGGGGTTTGGTATCCCCAAGTAGAAAATACAAAAACAAATACAGCAATATACAAATTTGAAGAAAATGTGTCAATATCTGTCTCACATGTAAAGAGCCCTGGACAGTGGAGGAAGATTCTAGTGCTGTACTGTTTTATGTTCTAAATAGTTGCAACTTCTGCTGTTTTATAGAAAAACAGCATTTAGAAGTGGTGACAGGAGGACAGAAATAGTGCATTTTCCAACTGGATGGTGTTGAAGGGAGCATAATGATTAATCTGTAAGAACATTGATGGGGATGGTGGCAGGGTGAAGAGTACCCTTCCACCGAGCCAGGTAAACAAAAGTAATTTAAAATCATCTGGCAATCTTTAACTCAGAACATATCCAAAACCAAATTAGAAAAGTGGCATCACCAGAAGAATAAAATAAATAATGAATGGAATAATAAAAGCAATATTCTCAGTAAGTCTGGAGATTGTAGAGACAGAAGCATTACTGGAGATGATTCTTGACGATACCTTTCTCATAAAGAAATTAAGTGAAAAAGTTGTAATTTCAGTGAAACGTTTGAGGTGATGTTCAGTTCAAATCCAACTTTTCAGCTTGCTCATCAAAGTTTCTATTCAGCTATTCCGTAAATGATTAGTTATCTAAGTATATGAAATTATGCTCAGCAACATGGATAGGACAGGTTTCGAGGGATATGGACCAAACGCAGGCAGGTGGGACTAGTGTAGCTGGGATAGGTTGGCCGGTGTGGGCAAGTTGGGCCGAAGGGCCTGTTTCCACACTATCAATGACTCTGAGATACTTATTTGATAGTTGTAGCCTTGCAGTAGACAATGAATGGATCTTTTGAATTAATCACACCTGTTTACCAAGCAGTGTTGATATTTGAATGGCTGGTGCTTTTGAACTCATTTCCATAAATGTCATAACTGTGATGTAAATATAGTTACCAATATGTCCAAAATGATGGAAAAGATCGCAATCATGCGTTTATTTTTATTCTGTTTACATTTTGGTTTTCATTGTTTAAATAAATCCAGCGCATAAATAGTGCAGTATATATTGTTTTAAAATAAATCAATATAATTTTAAATAAGTTGAGAAATTCTAACTTAATGTGAGCAATAGACATGAGGCAATCATTATGAGACTCCACAATGCTACTTCAGATCACATGTATTCCCAGGCAAACCACCCACAAACATCCCAAATCACCAAGTGGATGCATGAGCTGAACTATGACCAATGATGTTGGTCACATTTGTACTTCAGTTACGTTACGTTCCCTTTGGCCAGATTACCTTTGATTTGATGTATCAAATTCTAAAGTCTTCCTGCCCTGAGGAACCACTATCAAAGTCGGAGAGTTGTCCTATTATAGGCCTTTATCACCAGTATCCTATTACACAGTATCCTCCTATTATAGTCCTTTATCACCAGTATGATAGAAAATACATATTTTAATCCACGCTTTGGAATCATATCCTATCATCAAAAGCAACCTTGTTTCTCTGGTTGCAGATAAATTATACTAAATACTTAATGTTTACAAAATTTACACATGTAAAACAAATGTACAAATTTTACATCATAAATACAGTCCATCACTTTGACACTTGCAGTTTATATTGTCATCTATTCTTGCTGATTGTCTTTCCACATACATGTCTCACATATACCTACATTCCATCCAAGAACCCAGTTTCAAATCCAGCTATCTTTTAAGAAATTACTTTTGACAGCAGAATTTCCATCTTAATCGATATATGGAGGGATGGTAACCTTGACGTAGTTTCACTACTAATTGATTATAAAATATTAAATTGTTAAGGCACCTAATCCCTCTCATTATATCTAAAACATCAGTCCTGTACAGGCAGACCACTCTGACTTTCCATTTTTCAGTGTTCCCCATTCGTGTTCCATCAATTTCCTACTTTCAGAATAAACCTTGTTACTGACCGTTGAAAGTCAGCAGAAATCTCAGCCTTCATTAACCAAAAAAAAATCTTCACTTTCCATTTGTCCAAGTTCATTGTCATTATTCATGAACTGAAGCAATTTCACAGATTTTGTTATATTGAGCTTTCATTATTGAACAATTCAAATATTGTGCATCTAATGAATGTGTTGAAGTTCTCACAAACTTGGAGCATAAGAATGCACCTGGCATCCTTGGGGGTGAAGGAAAGAAGGTCACTTTATTCTTCAATGCAACAAGCTTCATTTTGATGAAGCATGCGAGGTTTCCACAAATTGGTTAAGTATTTCCTTGGTGCCAGTTTGCCACTGAAGAACCAGGTCTAGTGGTGTTTGTCCATTCTGCAACAAGACATTAGAAATTGTAATATTCTTAACTAATAAATTCTAAAGGAAAAACATGCATTTACAAAGTTTCCACAGGTTTGCAACGTTATTACATTGCACAGAACAGGTGAGCTATTTTAATTCATTCATTGATTCAACTCTTGTCACACATGTTGCTTTTCAAGGTCTTCAACTTTTCTCATACTTCTCTTTTATGTGATATGAAAAGAAATCTGATAACTGCTTTTTCTTTTAAGCTGCTAGCGTGTCAGTGAGCTGCCTTTATTCTACCTTCTGTTGTGTGTTTATTTGATGAAAGGCCAAATCCTGAAATATTGTTTTCTTTCCCACGACTATAGACTGGTCTTTGGCATGTTCTGCATCTTACTTTAATGATTTCTTCCATTCTTGCTCTATAAGTTTTGTTTGATTTTTTTTGTACAAGACAAATTAATTTTGATTTTATAAACTGGTCATGTTCAGACTTCGGAACTACTATATACCTCTTTGGTGACCCTCTTGATTATCCTTACTCAGACTTTGCTAGCTTTACCTTGCACTAAACGTTATTCCTTTTATCATGTATCTATACACAAAATGGCTCGATTGTAATCATGTGTGGTCTTTCTGTAACTGGATAGCACGCAACATAAGCATTTCACTGTACCTCGGTACACGTGACAATAAACTAAACTACGGTAACTGAGTGCAGACAATTCAGAATTACACTTTATATTTCCCAAGGTCAATGCTTTGTGAGTATTTTGACTTTACAAGAGATGTTAAATATAAATGTTTTGATCCTATATGAAATTGGCTAGATTCAGAAAACGAATTTCAAAATATACTGCAACGTTATATTAAAAATAAGGTAGAAAAAAAATCTTTAATATGCTTAGCATCGAAAATCAGTTTTTCAATTCCTGTTATCAACATTATAACATTACAGCATAAAATTATGTTCGTTTTTTGTTGTTGTTTCCTTTTAATAGTTTTTTTTAATTTTATTAGAAGTGAGTACAATACAGTGGTACCTTTTTACAGGTTCCCAAAATTATGTTAACATAATATATTCTCTGTACAACTTCATTTAAAAAAAAAAAATTTAAAGAGAGAAATAAGAAAGAAAGAGATAGTAAAGAATAGAGGAAAGTCTAGTGTGTGTGAATAAAAAGGAGGAAAAAGTGATAGTGAGGAAAATAAATAAGCAAGAAAAGAAAGCAGGAGGGAGATTATCAAATCGATAAAATTATAATGGTACGCGTGTTTTTTGACGATACAAAAATACCAATATTTTTGAAAAGTACAAAAAGAAAAAAGAACGCTTGAGAATTGTAGGAATCGGAAAGAAAGTGGCAGGAGGAGTAGATAAAACAGAAATCAGATGGAGAGAGGGAGATTGGGAGGAGTTAGTACAGAGACAGAGGAAAGAGTGAAGTGACAGAACTTGCCCCGACCTATGACTGAGGTGTGCTGAACTAAACAAACAGCCTTGGCTGCGTCTCTCCCACGCTACCCTTTATCCTTCTTTGCCCTCTTTATCCCGACTGTCTCTTCACCCTATTCCCCCGCTGCCTCCACACACACACACACACACCACCTCTCTTCCACTCCCACATGCTTGGGCAGGAACTTCTGCTGTCCAGCAGCAGCACTTGGAACCAGGCCCTGTAACCAATATGACTCGAGTTCAGATAGGTTCAGCTTTCACTTCCACCAGTCGAGGTTTTCACGGACTGCCAAGGTCGCTTGGCCAGTAATACAAATGTGGCGAGGGAGTCAGGTTACCCGTTGCATCTGGCCTTGAAGCCTGGTTGGCCAGGCAGAGGTGTGGCAATATTAGCGGGAAAAGCCAGCAACTGTGGTCTGGGCTGATTTGTCAAGAGATTTCTATTTGTGCATCTACATTAGCAGAAGTGTTGACAATCCACAAAAATAAACCAGTAAATGCTGAGTTTAATGAAAACTGCTGTATGTTGTGGAGTTGTAGACTTTATGGAACCTGTCCATGTGACTCCATGTGTTAAATTTAATATGCCAGGCACAGCAATTAGTTGCTCCTCGCAGTGCAGTCCTGCGCTATCGAATGGCCTGACCTCGGGTGCTGTCCTTACGGAGTTTGTACGTGCTCCCTGTGACCACGGGGTTTTCTCTGGGTGCCAAATGCCCACATTACTATAATATGTTGTTGGGTGCAATCCGATTAATAAATCACATTCATGTAATATTTAATTTGAGACAAAAAAGTGAAAAAGACTCATTGCAATATTACTGACAGTAGGTTGTAATGTTGTTGATCTTCTTCTCAAATGGATTTAATTTTTTGCCAGCCTCTAAGTCTTTTTACACAGTCATATAGTACAGTAACAGGCCCTTTTGTCCAATTCATCCATACCGATCAAAATGACTCATCATAAACTAATCCCATTTACCTGCATTTGGCCTTGATCCCCCTAAATATTTCCTAGTCATGTACCAGTCCAAATTTTTTTTTTAAGTTGTTATTGTACCTGCTTCAACTTCCTCTGGCAGCTCATTTCATATATCCACCACCATGTGTGAAAACGTCACCCATCACATTAAATCTTTTTCCTCTCACCTTAATTCTATGCCTCTAGTTCTTCCCTTACCCTGGGAAAAAGATTATGTACATTCGGCCACTCTATCCCCCTCATGACTTTATACATTTCTCTAAGATCACCCCTCAGCCTCCTGCTTTCAAAGGAATAAAGTTCTAGCCTTCCCAACCTCTCTACTACCTCAGGCCCTTGAGTCCTGTCTATATCTTCTTTGCAAGCTTTCCAACTTAATGACATGCTTCTTTAGCAGGGTTTCCAAAACTTAACATAAATGTGGCCAATACAGGTGTAAAATCACAAAATCTTAAAAGGGATATGTTTATTGATAGTTGGACTTACGCAGTTTTTTAATGTGGGTTTGGCTCCGTAAATCATCAGCAGCTTCATTAGTCGGTAACGGCTCAGTCGCACTGCATCGTGCATAGGCGTGTCTCCTTCCTTCAGACAACAGCATTAGAAAGACAATGGTTACTATAGAACCGAACAAGTTTGTTTTCACTGTGTTTAGTTTAGTTTAGAGATGCAGCATGCAATCAGGCCCTTTGGCCCACAGTCAACATTGACCAGCGATCACCTGTATACTAGTTCTATCTTACACACTAGGGTCAATTTACAGAAGCCAATTAATCTATACATCTGCATGTCTTTGGAGTGTTGGAGGAAGCCCAACACTCCAAAGAGCGAATGTACAAACTCAGTACAGACAAGCACCTGTGGTCAGGATCATACCTGGATCTCTGGCGCTGTAAGGCATCAACTCTATCGCTGTGCCTTGTGAAATTCAGGAAAAGCCACCTCTCTACACTTTGGAGGCACATCCTCCTAGGGCCACTCTGATCCCCATCACCAGCAGAAAGGCCAGAAGAAGGCAACAGTCACAGGCAAAGGAGAAGCAAGCTGAGCCCAATTAGCTGGAAATGGAACAACTCAGGTGTACCTCGTCGCCTACTCCTTATAAACGCAGGGAGTTCCAGCCAAGGGAAGAGAGGAAGCAAGCCAGGAAACAAGGGAGAGGAAGAGGAAGACCCGCCCCCCCAACACTAACTAGATAGACACAACATGCTGGAGTAAAGTTCTGAAGCGAGGTCTCGACCCAAAACGTCACCCATTCCTTCCATCCAGAGATGCTGCCTGTCCTGCTGAGTTACTCCAGCATTTTGTGTCTTATATTTGCTGTAAACCAGCATCTGCAGTTCCTTCCTATCTCTACTAACTGTACTTCCTTTCACGGGCTTCGAAGAGGCCTGGAACTGCTAGCACTTCCTCAAGACCAGAGTGTGCTGTTGGGTCACATCCAAGATAACCAGCGCCTCCTCACTTGTGACGAGGGTCTGCACCCCCACATGATCCTGGACCTTCTGGTAACCATTGTCCGTCATTTGGAATAAGCTATATTGCGTGTTCACCCTACCATGGGTGTCCGTGTGGTCATTGTCGACCCAGAGTCATTCCTGACACCACAACAACAAATTACTGGCATGTCCACAGAGCATGATTGGAGCATTTTCCTTGAGTCTAGAGTGTTTTGGGACAATCTTGCATTATCCCCAAAACACTTTAGACTTAGGAACGTACTTCAACCACCAAAATCAATAGTGTTAGAATCAAGTTGGCAAAATCAGACCAAGAAACAAATCAGAAATGTCCTCTATTACTTAGAAACAAACAACACAAACATCTCACATTCAAACTATAATGGTTGCAATATAAACCTCCACACTAAACTAAAAAACTAAATAATGTTCCTGTGTCCTTTCCTCTGCATGGCCCCATGCTGGGAACAAGTGGACTGGCATTGACATTAACTACTCTGTCATCTCATTAACACTGTATCATTGGCTCATCAAGCATCTTTTACATAATAAGGCATTTTGTTACAATCTGGTATATAAAAGGTTCAGTGTATCAATTTGACATATATCTTCTTTAGTGCCCAATTAACACGTACCATGTCTCTGGCATTCAGATCTGCTCCACACGCAATGAGATGCTCAGCACATTCATAATGTCCGGTTCTGACAGCGACGTGCAAAGGAGTGCTGCATAACTGTAGCAAACACAAAATAAAAGCAGTAGTTATTGTCAAAATACTTTACTGCCAGTGGATCTTGGTGAGAGGTTTAGTTTTGATGGAGGCCCTGCCTGGGGCTCGAGTGGAACTGTCACCATTCTGAGAGAGCTAGTGCGTGAATGGGGCACGGCCAACAGCGGCACAGGGCAACGAAAACATCGCCTGGCCTGGCCAACCCTCCAACTTTGACCGCCAGGACAACTGACCTTTATGTCCAAGCTACGACTGAAGATATTTAACAACTTTGCATTAGAATCATATCAAATGTTGCTGGAAACGTGTCGACTCTTGTGTACTGCCACAGTGCAGATTTTAGACTTGCAGTGTGGAAACAAGCCCTTTGGCCCACTGAGTCCACACTGCCCAGCGACCACCCCGTACACTCGCACTATCCTACACACTAGGGACAATTTACAATCTACTGAAGTCAATGAACCTACAAACCTGTACGAGTGTGGGAGGAAACTGGAGCGCCTGGGGAAAACCCACATGGTCACAGGAAAAATGAACAAACTGTGCAGACAGCGCCCGTGGTCAGGATCGAACCTGGGTGTCTGGCACTGTAAGGCAGCAACACTACCGCTGCGTCACTGTGCCAGCCTAATAGAGTGTAATCTAATATTTCTACTCTCTTGTACTTATGTATAGTAATCTATGTATAATTTCTATGTACGGTAATATTTACTGAGCTGTATGCATCAAAGGAACTTCAATGTACCCAGATACATGTGACAATAAAGTATTGAACCATTGAGGTGGACAAACTGCTCACCTTGTCTCTGGCATTAACAGCTGCGTCTTTATTTAACAATGTTTTTAAAACTTCCAGACTTCCACCGCGGCAAGACCAATGCACCGCTGTCCCGTTGAGCTGCACCAGAAACAAAATGATGTTGTTAGTAATGGTGAAAGGTTGTCAGTTAAATGAATCAAAGTGCCACAAGGAATGTCTACAACCACATGTGGTGATGGCGTGCATCATTTGCACAGACACCATTCGGCATCCTCTCTTTAGGAGATACAGTGTGTAAACAGGCCCTTTGGCCCACTGAGCCCACCCCTGCCCATCATCACCCGTTCATGCTAGTGTTGTGATATCCCACGGAAATTTACAGATGCGCGTCTTTGGGAGGTGGGAGGAAACCGAAGCACCCGGAGAAAACCCACACGGTCACATGTTAGAATGTGCAAGCTCTACACAGGCAGCAGCAGAGGTCATATCTCTGGCGCTGTGAGGCAGCAGCTCTACCCGCTGTGCCACCTTGCCGCCCCACAACAGAACTGGTTTGACTTTTTGATTCAAACAGCAAGAAAACTGACAACACACCGAATAGTCATTATAACGGAACGTTAACCCAACATGCCCCAGAGCTAACCCACTGCTTGAAGCACCACGCATTCTGCCAGATTGTCAATATGTCTAATAAATGGATATATATTGTACCATGTCGCGAAACTCCATGGAGGCTCCGGCGTTCAAGAGTTTCAGCACAATCTCCTCATTTCCCTCTGAGCAAGCACGATGCAGGGCGGTCCTGTTAAACTGTACAGAGCAAAAATGAAAGATGTTGCGATTCCTGTAATCAGCTGGAGTTCTAGACCTCAAGAGTCTTTCATTATTATAGGTGCCCACGCTGAACTATGAAATTATATGGATGGAACTGCAGATGCTGGATTAAACCGATGATTGACACAATAAACTGGAGCAACTCAACGGGCCAGGCAGCATCTCTGGAGAAAAGGAATAGATGACGAAGGAATAGGTGACGTTTCAGGGTCATAGAAACATAGAAAATAGGTGCAGGAGTAGGCCATTGGGCCCTTTGAGTCAGCACCGCCATTCCTTGTGATCATGGCTGATCATCCCCTATCAATAACCCGTGCCTGCCTTCTCTCCATATTCCTTGATTCCACTAGCCCCTAGACCTCTATCTAACTCTCTCTTAAATCCATCCAGTGATTTGGCCTCCATTGCCCTCTGTGGCAGGGAATTCCACAAATTCACAACTCTCTGGGTGAAAACGTTTTTCAAGAGAAACGAGAGAGATAGACGGTGATATCGAGAGAGATATAGGACAAATGAATGCAAGATATGCAAAAAAGGAACGGTGATAAAGGCCATTGTTAGCTGTGGGCGAGGTGAAAACGAGTTACAGACAATGACCCAGCAGGAAGGCAGTGAAACTAGTACAATGACGAGGGTGGGGGAGGGGCGGTGAGAGCGGGGATGCAAGGGTTACTTGAAATTCTTATCTGCAATAGCTCAACAGGCCCGTGGACGTAATAAACAAAGGTTAAAAATATAATAATAAAATTAATTCAATAAACTAGTTGGATCTCTTGCCACTAATAGGAGGCGTCATCTTACCTGGTCACACGCATCGGGCAGGCCGCCATCGGCCAGGTATTTGTCCACCACCTGCGGCTTGTTCTCCAGTGCTGCCTTCCAGAACGTTTCCACATCCACAACTTCACTCTGGGACAAAGCATTCATTCTTAAAAGCGTTTCTTAAAAGCATTAATTCTTAATTGTTTAGATGAACGGTTCTATTTTTTTTAATTAAAAAGGTTATTTCCTGAAGCTTATAGTAATTAAACTTACTATAATTTCGGGTTCTTGCTCCTTTGGTGGCTCCGCGACAATAGTCTTGGATTTCTTCTTCTTTTTCAACCGCACGATGAATTGAAGATCATCTAGAGTTTCAAGCTTCAGCCTCTGGTCCAGCGATTTTATCTAACAACAACAAATCATAAACCGGTTCATGTCTTTGACAAGGATGTCAGAGCATCTTAGAAATCCCCGAAAGTGCGGAAAGTCAATGTCATTTGAACGGGATCGGGTTGGAAACAGTCAAGCGTCAGTGAATGTGACGACAATAGACACAACATTCTGGAATGACTCAGTGGGACAGGCAGATGGAGAAACGGTAAGGTTTCAGGTCGAGACCCTTCTTCACACTGATGTCAGGGGAGAGGGAAACCAGAGATATGGAAGGGTA